>NC_090613.1:7376139-7438290 GCF_004359215.1 Bremia lactucae
TCTTAACGTGTAGTGAAATTTCACTACGCGTTTCATCACTGTTATCGATGCGCCTGTCGCTAGACGCACCGTCATCCTCGTTGGAGGGATGTCGCGCTCAATATATTTGAGCCTACTACCCTCTAGTGACTGGCGACGAATAAAGTTATTCGACGCTCCGCAGTCCACTAGGGCTTTAAGTGACAAATCATTTGTCACTTTCAACTTCAAGGTGATGAGGGATACCTCATCACCAGGTGCAGAGACACATAATGATTGTGTGTCTGGAGCAACTTTTGTCAAGAGATTTGCAAATTCTCTTGAGGTTGCTGGATCAGTAGGGCGTTGCGCCCCTACTGACCCCGTCCATTTTTTGGCGGTCCGCCTCGCTGTTGCGATTTCGCAACAACGTCGGATCCGCGACCGTTGCCCTTTTTGGCATACGATCCAAAATTACGTTCAGTACCTTTTGGTGCTGGACGTGGGGCACTACACTCATGAGCGTAATGTCCCAATTTTTGGCAGCGATGGCATTTCTGCGATCGCTTATTATTCGAAAAGCGAGGTTTCTCGCTTTCGACATAGGAAAGGTCCATGGGTTCTGGACCTCCTAGTTCGTGTCGTCTAGGTGGACGATATGATGACGAACTTGCTTGAGCCTGTCTCAAGCTAAAGTCCTCCTGTTCCGCTACGGATATTGCTTCTTCAAGCGTATCCAGTTCCAAGCGGAACAGGTGGGTCTTTACGGGACCATCCGTAAGACCTTGCATGAACACCGTAATCAACGTGTGTTCATGGACTGGGTTATTTGTAATACAACTCGCTAAAAGTAGGATGTGCTGGGCATATGCGTGAACATCACGCTTGCCTTGCTTGAATTTCAGAAGCTCTGAACGAGCTCTGTATCAGCCCTTGGTGGTTCAAACGTCTGTTTGAGTCGGGTTTTAAAAGCCTCTAGTGACCCAAAGATGTATGGGTCGCGGAACTTAAGGCCCAATGCCCAAATTTTGGCACAACCTCCCAAATTCGATGAGCGAATGCGACTTGCATTTGCTCGTCGACGATGTGACGTGACCTTATGGCATCGTCCAACTCGACAAACCATCTCAGGAGGGAGTCGTCTTCGACTCCCCTATACTTAGAGATGTCAATCTTTAAAGTTTCGGGACGACGCGTTTGCGCCATCCCTGGTACAGGGGTCTGTACCTTTTGTAACCTCAACAGTTCCACCTGTTGAGAGCCTTGCTGATTCAGCAAGGCTACCTTCTCCTTCATCTCGTCAAGCTCATGTTGTATGAACTTGGCGATGGCTGAATGGAGGGCGTCTCTGTCCAAACCGGACAGCATTGCCAAGATGGCATCGTTATCTACGGTCGAACTCATTCGTTCGACCGCACCCCTTTCTATGTCACTTAGAAAGGAGTAGCTTTCACGCGAAACGTGATGTGTATTCCCACTATCATCTAACATCTCCATGTTAGATGAAGGAAATGTGGTCCTTGGACGGACTACAAAGTGCTACCAGGTGTAACGGGGCACTGCGGCTTATACTGCTTCAGTACAAGTCCGCTTCGCACTGCTTCAGTTGCAAGTGGTGCCTTACGTTATTTCACGTACACTAGTACGTGCAGAGGAACACTTCTCTTTAAGGCAACTAGCTTAAAGAGGGTTAAATGAAAAATGTATTAATATAAGTAAGTTTCTCTTTTTTCTATCTGTTAACGCTAACTTAATTATGAACTAATACCTAAAATGCAATTGAAATCTTATATTATCTTATCTTATCTTATCTTATCTTATCTGTCTCTCTCTTTTGTTTACATCTACAGTTGATTAGTCTGGGATAAATAGATATAATGGCCTATACCAATTTATGGATAAGAATTCTGAACATTACTATAGAAAGTAATATCCTTAAAAATTTCTACCTTTTAGATAATATATTAATTAACAACCTTTGAGTGTTAATTTCATGTAACGAAACACCCTGTTACACTTTGCGTGTATTATTTCTATCATAGGTTTGTCGAGATGAAGGAAATGGGAAGTTTGCATTCCCGAACTAATATTATTTGTATGTAACATGAAAGGTACACATGTGTGATGCGAGACAATTAATACAATAAGGGATGACGCTTCAAAACAAGTGATTTAGCATTGTGTCACGGGCCCGTTGCATAATTAATATTACCTATAAGAGGATTACAAGGAACAATAATTAGTATTATTTTTAGGGAACATTTTGGTTAGCGGCACCACACAAATACGGTTATTTTAAATTTTTATACTGATCGGTCAATATTAAATATCAATATTTTATATTGACCGATCAGAATAAAAATTTGACACCCTTCGATACTTTATCTTCGCTTCCCTTTGCTCTATTTGACAGGATCGCCGTCACAGTTATTTGATTTCCGTAGTCAACGAAGTGGACACGAGCAGAGCCATCCAAAAACACATGCTCTACTTTGGCACGATTCCAGGTAAAGCCGTTGCCGTCATCGAATACGGCAGCACACAAGCGTTGGGAGAAAGTCTTATTGCTAAGACCGTGTGTTCATGTAAGCAATTTCATCTTTCTTCCATATTGGCACAGTTGCGGTCTCCAACGTTTTGAAATTAAACGTGCCCCATTGACAATTTCTGACAGCTTGACGCGCGATATTATATCGTCTTCTATCTTCACCGGGGTCCCGCGAGGAGACTGGGCCTTGGCTTAAGCCTCGTAAGTAGCCCGGTATTTCGCTCTTTGGCACGCTTTTCGGCACGCTGAAGCACATTGCCAAGGGCAGTACGCTCGACACTGATTGAATCGACCCTTTCAAGTCCTTTGTCGAGCAAACGCACGCAGTAATTGTGCTGGTTATCGCGCAGAGGCTTACCCGCGTTACTGGGAAGTACCACAGGCATTACCACCACGGTCCATGTCTTCGATCGCGACCATGAATACCCGCTGCATGACGCTACGCTTGATAACTCCTAACCAAGCGGCTCAGCAGGTTGCAGAATCATCCCGTGAGCTCGGTGGCGAGCAGGTTAGGCATTCAATGCCGGCAAACACAAAATTATTTGGCAATTTTCCTAGAAGTATAGAGCTTGACGCGTGTAGCTGAGAATCTGACTTTTTTCACCTGCAAGTGAATTCAGTGTCATTTATGATAGGAGGATAGTGTAAAAGAATTCTCGAGGTCAGTAGAAAAAAAGAGAAAGCGCTAAAGTCAGGGTTGCTCAGCTATCCATATGGGGTCGAGTGGCTGCACGGCCAAAAGCATCCTTATTATGACTATCTACTTAACCTTCTCATCATAAGCTGGCATGTCCATGCCAAAGGAGTGAACTGAGTCGTCACGTAACTATATCCTGACACAATCCGAGCGCTCCGAATAATTAACAAATTTTTCAGACAACCTTTTTTATTTTCTAGTTGTCAACCGCTTTTTTGCAAGATATTTGTACGATAGGTGCTCTGAAAGTCGCTAAATGGAAAATCACCCATGCATCTCCCTTATCCTGAAGAAGTGATGAACACATAGATATTGATGTTTACTAATATTTGTTTAATTCCTGGTGTATTTAACTTGCAATAGCTTAAAGTTTTGACATTAACCTCTCTGTTGAACATTAAATAATGGTTCACAGAAAGAAAAGACTATGTCATGACGGCCCTGATTTACTGCGGATGCATAACTTTCATAATCACAATCAAAGCACCTTAACTGCAACTACGGCGCGCATCTCTTTTACGTCATACACGATATCGCGGTCAACACGCATGTGAGTGCGAACACGGTGTGCATAGGAGCCTTCACCGCGATTACAGCATTTGTTCCGCCGGTTTCTCCCAACGAATCGCTGCTATTGGTAGAAGTAGTTTCTGGTACAAAAGCCTGAGCAGCAGCGCTGAGTGCAGTGATGCTCTCACCATCCGCGCATGCAGTGTTCTGGCAAATGGTATTGTTCACAAGGTAACGCGGCTCGAGTTTCACGTTGTTCAGATACTTCACTCTGTTGGCCGCGGATGCAAAGTAAATTTTCTGACCGTTGCTAAGACATACGTATTGGTAGTTGGACGTATTGACATTGTCGCCTGTGAGGGGATCTTTGATGCCGTTCGTGCACTCGTCGCACGAGCTGCGACATTCAGCATAGTTGGTAGCGTCAGATGGGTTGACAATAAATTCTGCAATGTTGGCGGCTAGGTAAGCCGTGTCAGTCAGGTCAAAGCCATAGTCACCGAAGGAGCGCGCCGCCATACCGCATGTGTAAATGATCTGGCCATTTACAAATCCAACATGGTTGAGGTTGTTGTAACCCATATTCATCGTAGACATACCACAAACGGGGCACCTATAATCGTCATCCGACAAATTATTATTAATTGCGGAGGACTGCATGTCCATGGTTGAATTCGACATTTCAGACGTAATCATGTCCATACTGGAGTGATTGATTGACGTATCCGTCTGGAGACCGCGCATGACACGAGTGTGATGAATACGGTGCGCGGAACTCACAGCAGCGGCGGCGATGGCGATGATTATAGTAGAAGTGAAGAAGGGCATCATGTTCGGGAGTTAAACGGAAAATGATTGGTAAAGTTGCGAAAAGGATGCCACGATGTAAGTTGCAGTAAGGTAAGCAAATCAAAAATGGCAAATTCATGGCTGCCCTTAGCTCAATCGCAATATAGGTTTCATGCTATGTTACACATCCATCAACATCTGAGATTTAACACACGAGTGGCCAGAAAATTTGGATTCTTCTTTAAAGCAATTATTAATTCACTCACCCGGTGTATCGTTACATGAGATTAATACTTAAAAATTATTAATTAATATATTATCTAAAAGGTAGAGAATACTTGGAAAATATTACTTTACATAGTAATATTCGGAAAGCTTATCCATTGGTAGATATAGGTCATTATATCTACTTGCTCCGCGGTCCAGTCAGTGCTGGACGCGCGCAAAGAGAGAGACAGATAAGACTTTATTTCATGTTTTGTATTAGTTTATAATTAAGTTGGTATTCAATAGATAGAAACAGAAGAGCTTAATTAAATTAAATACAGTTTACTTTTAACCCTCTTTAAAGCAGCGTTTTAAAGGGACTCTTCCTCTGCACGTACAAGTGTACGTGAAGTGACGTGAGGCACCACTCGCACTGAAGCAGTGCGAAGTGGACTTATACTGAACAGTACAAGTCGGCAGTGCCCCGTTACACTCTTGGTCGTTATTCACTCACCCCCTCCCCTAATTCATTAACTAAAAATAGCAAGAATCATTAGTAGTCATCACTCACCACTCACCTGTACATCACGCGCGGTGACTCCCTTTCAACTACACCTCGTCACAAACACACTATAAATTGAACCCAACTTACCAACCACCACAAACTGCTGAATAAATCAAAATGAAAAGGAGAAGTATGGCTTTCGTTTCGCAAACTCAGATTCTAAATTGTACTTAAACTTCTGAAATGAATCTTAAACACAGACGAGTTGATTGAATAGGACTACATATCACATGGTGGTGGTGGTGCTGGGTGTATATTATGTAGCAGGCCGAGCGCGGCCTTCAATGCAAGTATACCCTCTCTATTGCATCCAGAACCAGTACTTCAAGTTGCGCGTTGGAGGCTATTTGTGGAATGTTCTGTGTGTGCGGCGACCTTTTGAACAATTAAGTATCAAAGCCTTGATTGCGCCATATTTTATATTCCAACACGTCTAGTATGTAAGAATACTAATGCATAACCTTCAGCTAATCCTTGCTAATCGGACCCTTCCCCCTTTTCCTCACGTGTATCTCATATTTGAAAAAAATCTCACATAAATTTTATATTTAAATAAAAAAAGTTTGCACACACCTCCCACCGCACCCCAGATTCCGTCTAATATAATCCGTTGGAAATTGACATTGAAATTGGTGCGTGTGGAGACTGGAAAAGATTTCCTTAGTGCGATGCGCGGCGTGTTTCCGACATATCGAGGAGCATGATCATGCAAGTGCTTAGGCTAGAACGATTGGTGGACCCTTTAACCTTTTCTTTAATACACCCCCCTTTTTACCTTTGACAACTACCGGCGGTCTGAAGGCCGTCTATGCGTCAAGCTTGTCTGTCCAATATGTTACGAGCCCAACAGGATCGAACGATGGTGACACTGCCGCCCGAGGTCATGCTTCATCGCGAAGTGCTGCGCTGAGACGCGGGCGAATTGGTGAGGTAGATAATATGAGGAAAACGTTGTGTACGTTGCTGCGCGCAACGGAGATGAATATTCGGTGGGCATGGGAGTTAAGGAGCAACGCACCGAAGACAGTGAGATGTTACAGCTAACGAGTGGGTTGATGAAATGATCGGATCGCTTGGAAGAATCACAAAGCAAGATCAAGGACAGCTTTCTGGAGGCAATGTGTAAACAAGACTTTGGAAGATGTTCAGATGTCAACAAGAGACAGTTTCTTTACGTCAGGACTGGGGCGTGGGCCACGAATATGATACGATGCACTGAGTGGGTCACCTCAAATGAACAAGGCAGATAGGCCTGCGGAGCCGCCAGGATACATTGGACACCGGCAACACGATTATGAATTGCCACGGTAGCGGTTGGAAAAAGTTTACGCCGCCGCCGTAAACGATCACCAGGCTGTTCCACTAGTGTATCACCACAACATGAACGATGATAGAAGACCAGCATAGCATATGGAGCAGTTTGTGAGGTACCTTGACGTATGGCAGAAATAGCTTGGAATTCGTTTGTTTGATGGAGCAAAACTGTACGAAGGCCTTGGCTCGGGATTTCTGGAGTGGGGGCGTCGTTTCGAAAGACAGGTGGATATGGCCCAATCAGCCTGTGGTTTTATATGGCCGGAAGACGTTAAAGTTAATCTTCTTGGACACTATCTCCGAGGCATGGCCGAGCGTTACTATCATAAGCAACTGGAAACTTGGCGGAATCGATGCCCACCCTTCAATACACAATCAAGAAAAGGTTTGAGGCATTAAAAACATATCACTCCGGCACAATCGATGATTCTATTTACAAAGCCGAACGACGCGAGGAAAACATGGACTGAAGATTTTCTCCGTCTAATGGCTGTGGCGGAAGTGTCGGAAGGAGCTGTAGAATACCTGGTCCTTAACATCATAGTGCAACACGCATCAGAAGACACGAGGGCAGTCTGATGGCGAAGGTAGATGGTCAAAGGACAAATTATTTGCAGCAAGCTGAAGAGCTGGCTCATTTTGACCAAGCTTGAGAATGCGTGACAATAAAACAAGCGTCAAGAGGTGTTGCGATCGTTACCCGAGAGCCGCGATTTATTGAGACTCGAAGGTGTCATGAATGTAACGAGGTTGGACATTTAAGCCAGATGTGTCCTAATCGCAACAGTGAAGTATTAAAAGGAAACGCAAACCTTACGCTGGCGATATCAGCACAGGGAGTTTCCTCTGATGACTGGTGGATATTGGATAGTGATTCAAGCCGTCATTTATGCAGCGATGAATCGTAGTTGCAAGACGTTAAAGACGTCACAGGCGTGTGAATCAGCATTATGATAAAAGAGCTTATGATCAGCAAAGTGGAAAATGTGACACGGCAAGTATCTGCGGATGGCAAGACATACACTGTAAAGCTTACCGAAGTGTATGTCGCGGTCGGACTTGCTCACAGTTTGGTTTCGTATGAGAAATGGGATGCTTAAGGGTATGTACTAGGTCGTCGTGGAACACAGCGTGTACTCGAGTCACGTAATGGAAAAATGTGTGATTTGTAACGTGCTATCGCAAAGAGTACTTATTGTTCAGGCCACTGTTATACAAACACGGCAGCAACCTCGCGATTAAATTTTAGCGGCACTTGTGAAAAACGTCGAGTCACATCCTAATACCCACGACGAACCTCAACGGGTTGCGCTATATGATTTCTATCTAAGTCTAGGCCACTTACTATGGTGCCATCGAGAGACTGGCTCAAAATTCGGAGTCGAAAATCACTCTGACCGATCGGGCACGTGTCAACTGTTCGACATGTGGCACAGCAAACATAGCCGAAATCGACAGCCTACTCAAGGTACTGGGGCAAACTTTCCCATCGACCGAATTGGCGGGATATTTGCTCGGAGTGTGAAAGTCCGATGACGCCAAGAGACAGACTAGGGACTCGCTACATGAGCAACTTTGTGATTTAAGATTTTTCTCGCACTAAGGGTTAAGCGGCTAAATCATTTGATATTTTTAAGGTTCTTCGAGACTCGTTTTAATTGTCAAGTTCACGTCTGGCGTATCGACTCGGTTGGTGAATACGCGAATGTCGATTTGTTTTGTCAAAAATTCTTGTGTCTCGTCAGCGTAGTGAGGAAAGAAATTAAGCTAGAAATGGGAAGGCGGAACGTATGCACCGTACTATTATGAATACCGCACGGTGCATGACTTTTTTCAGCGGTTTGCCGCTTAGGTTTTGGTGGGATGTAGTTCAATACGCTATATACGTGTTAAATCGGAGGCTGACTAATGCTAATACTGGTAAAGCATCCGATTGAGATTCTGAAAAATGTTCCACCAGCCTTGAACGCGATTGTGGTATGTGGTTCTCCGTGCTCGGTGTACCGAGACCCGAAAAAGAGCAATTTTGCGAAGTGTGCACAACGTGTTCTTATTGTTGGGATTGGTTTTGTCACTAAAGGCTATCAAGTATTTTTGCCCAAGGATCGCATTTTACCCCGTGAACTAATCTCAGATCAAGACCCTACATTCACGGCAGAAATTTGGCAAACTGTGACCAAATCACTAGGAACGCAGTTGAAAATATCAGCATCTGATCAGCCTGAAACAGATGGTCAGACGGACCGTGCAAATCGTATCCTCGAAGGATGCTTAGCGAATACGTCCACTCTCTAACGAGTTGGAGCGAGCTCGTGCCGATAGTACAATTTGCCATCAACAATTCAGTGCATGCTTCTACAAAGTTACACCATTTTTCGTAAGCGGCTTACGCCACCCACATATGCCCACCTTGTCTGAGAGTGATCTGAGAGTGATTCTTATTCGGGGGGGGGCTCGCTCGAGCAAAGACCCCTTAGCTCTTGCTCATCACGCATTAGCACAAGGTCGATGCGATGGATACCAATGTTGCTTTAATCAACAAAGAAGTGGCAAACTCAGTAAGGACAATAATGCCAGTGCTGATTTTAATAACAACGCTGAAAGACTCAGCGTCGAAAATAATGATACCAGTAAGAGCGATAATGCTCTCACTTAAGAGCAGACTGACATCTCCGCAGTGCGAACTGGTCGCATTAAAAATAAAAATAAAATCGAGTCAGCAGGCCGTTTCCTGCTGGCTAAAGAAGTAGTGGTCAGTTTCATTCCGAATTTTATCGTTGATGTGGTGGACTGACAGAAACGGAACTCTGTCAAAAATGGAAGAGCAAACATACTATCATTTACTGTTATTGACCTAGTCCTACTATCTACGGCAAACCTACCAAAACATGTAGTGACAATTGTTGGCAGGAACAAATTACTGCCCATGTATATCGGCCCGTTTCGTATACGACATCGCCAAGGCAACGCGTACACAACCGAGCTGCCTCGACGTATGCGTTCGCATCCTACGTTTTATGTTAAGCGTCTCCGCCCGTACCATCCGTACGAGGCTTCTTTCGAATATGGATAACCCGGAGCAATCTAAGGCATCTCCCGAAGCCTGATGGTCTCGAGCTAAAGCACGGTAGTCTCGGGAAAGAGTCTGGTTCTCACGAACCAGACGATCCACTACATCCTAGAAGGATGAGATCTTTTGACGAGCTGTCACCAGCTGTATGCGTCCTTTCGTTTACCAGTTGATTGGTCGCAGCTTGCGCACAATTCTTTATTGGTCACAAGAAACATTATCGACCGTCGTCGTTAACTCGCGGCGACGGGATTGCTCGTTATCAAGTCCTCTCTTAAAAAACAAAGGATGTGATCCAAATCACGATGACTCGTACTGGACGAACGAGGTGAACCCGATTTTTCCTCCCCCTCCACATCCATTGGCGGATTTGAGTGGTGTAAAGCGTTTTCTTGTTGAATGCTTCTCGAACCACCGCGAGGTGAAAGGGGTTCGAACAAGTTATCTTGTCCGTTGGCGAGGATATCCACCCTCGCATGACTGTTGGAAACCTCGCTCCCAACTGATGATGGACGTTCCGGGTAGTACGACTAGACCCATCCTCTTCGACAGAGGGTCCATAAGAGAACGAGCGCTTCCCGCGCTTGTAAAAGGATTGGAGATTCTCAATTGGTTCGCGCATCTCACAAGAGATGCGCGTCCTCCAATGAGGGTCTTTAAGGGGGTCTGCCTCCTTAGGACATGAGCTGCACCCTTAAGGACATGAGCTTCCCTACGAGAGGCAACGTATCCCTGCCTCTCTAGACAAACGGTGCAGCTTGTAGCGTGCACCGACTACGGTCTGTTTTTTTGAGCCGTTTACGGAAAGCATCCAGTTTGTCAAGCCTGACCTCGCGGCCTATGCTTTGCACATTCAGTACGAATGAGTGACAACCTTTTTCCACTTACAAGTTTACCACCGATGTCGGAAAAAGGTATCGATGATGAATTCAATTTCGTCCTCACTAGGCTTAGATGATCGTTCGTCTTACCTTCACATCCTTTGTTTTTTCGTGCGGTGCGCAAGTAGCTCCGTCATCACCTCTATGGTAGTCACGTAAGAATCCGATGGTTTCACAGACGTGGCCCCGGTTGATTCGGAGGCCATAACAGCTTTCGCCGAGTCGGGCGATGACGCCATCTCGGCCCAGTCTCCTACAATGGGAGTAGTAGGTGACATATACTAGTCACCTCCAATTGAAGTAGGAGGTGACTTATTCCCCGGAGTAGACGCATGAGCGTCTTTGCATTACTAACAGCTGCACTGATCGGTATGCGCAAACGAAATAATGCAGTAAAATTAAAATTTAAATATGAAACCAATAATGCAAATTTACTGGGAAAGATCTAATAAGTATTTCCCTGTCATTCCACATCAGTCACGGTTTTGACTGCTGGTTAGGGGGGGCGTAAAACGGGGTGTCCCGTTACATAATATTATATCCTGTAAAAGATATAAGAAAATATCCTTTCCTATAAGAGATAATAAATAAAGAAGCACAAAACTATTATCGTTTTTAATTTTAACTTAATAAATCAAATATTACCAACTTTGGTAATATTGATGCAATAAGACATTGGTTCTATTGATTGGTTGATTTAAGTTCAAATCAACCCCGCTAAAAGTTATAAGACACGATCGTGCGGTGCGCAAGTAGGTGCCATACATAGTTTGTTTTTAGTAGATAGAAGATCGTTACATCGGAACATTACATATATATTAATACAGTTTTACTTTTTCTCTATTCTGAAGCCTTATTGTAACGGGGCACTTCGACTTGTACTGCTTCAGTACAAGTCCACTTCGCACTGCTTCAGTTGCGAGTGGTGCCCTACATTATTTCACGTACACTTAGTACGTGCAGAGGAAGACTTCTTTTGAAGGTAACTAGCTTAAAGAGGGTAAAATGAGAACTGTATTAAAATAATTAAGTGTCTCTTATTCTATCTTTGTAAATGCTAACTTAATTATAATCTAATACTAAACATGTAATTGAATTCTTATCTCTATCTTATCTGTAACTCTCTCTTTGATTACTCCTACAGCTGATTAGTCTGCGGAATAAATCGATATAATGGTCTATACCTATTTATGGATAAGAATTCTGATTATTACTATATAAAGTAATATCCTGCGAATATTATCTACCTTTTCGATAATATATTAATTAACAACCATTGAGTGTTTATTTCATATAACGATACATCCCGTTACACATATAATTAACCTCTGGTAGCTAAGCCTTTTTAGCTAATGTAATCTTCCTCTGCACGTCGTATATGTGAAGTAATTGAGGCGTTCCGCCTTCACTGCAATCAGTGTTGGCTAACTTGTACTGTTAATAGTACTAGCAAAGGGTGCCCGTTTACACCTGTGGTGCGCTTACATCAAACAGCTCTAGAAAGAGCTCATTTTGGGGCTGATGTATGTAGGCGGGCACGTCTATTGCGGCTACGCTCTACTTAAGCACACATCTTAGCACAACGAAGAAGCAGTTTGACCGTATTCTCTCACGTGTAGAGAGTTTGTTGGTGGGCGCCTAAGCGATCTCACCCAACGAACTATATTAGTTTAGGTGACGTCACGGGAGCGGTAATCCGGCTCCCCGTGCGCACTTACGAACTAGGAAGTAGTTTTCAGACTGATTTATATTTTAACGCATTAAATATAAAACCTATTCTTACCAATCATAAATGCCATCTCTGTAGATATGCCCTTATATGTATTGCGAGCGTATTTTGTTCTAATTACCTGATATTTTGGATGACGCTAGCCGTCATCACTGATAACGCTAGGCGTCATCCCTTCAATGTGAATGCACCGATGTGCATAACATACACAAGGGTGGGTCACAATGTGAACCACACCCAAGTGATGGATCTGATTACTTCACTAAGTAATTGACCACCCCCTTAAGTACACGTTGTGTAGTTAACGGTATTGTGTAACATAGGGCAACTTTAGCCCGTTACAATGAAGGTCTTTTTTGCATCACAGTTTCCGAGTTGGATTATCTGTGGCGTCTATCCGGGCTCGCTTGAGTTTTGTTCCACAATCTCCAGAGAGCAATCAGCAGGGTTAATTTTCTCAAAATGCATCATCGGAGGTTTGGCCAATGAATCTTATTACTGATTCAAGATTATCTATGAATATTTGGAAAAGGTTTATGTTTTAAGATTAGCTAAAAAGAATTTTAAAATCTGTTAATTATTTCTTGGCCTTTCGATATGTCGTACTTCGAAGGTGAATTATCCTTTCTGTTCAATGGAAAGACAGGCTCGCTCAGTCGTCGGTAACTGTAAAGTCTGGTCCCTGTTCGATGAACAGCCAAAAAGTGAGTGGTCGGCACTATACATGGCCATACTAATTTAGACAACGTCTCCCCACGTATTTTTACAGTTTCACCAACATTTCTTTATCTGTAATTCTTACCGTGGACAAGACGGAACCTATCCAAACGTTACTTTGCATCACATCCCATTCGTGGAGATTCTTAGACGCAAAATTGCTCGCATTCTTCCTGTCAAATTAAAGCAAGACATTATAGAATTTGGACACTTTTACGTCACGTTCTCGATAATGTGCTCGCTATCTAATACAAGCAGTACCAAAAATACGCCACTGACGTCCGTCCGACTTAGTGAAGAGGACAACGCTCTTTTTGAGCTAACAAGAATAGCTCGCGAGAAGGTGGAGAAAGCTCGGCAAGATTTTGCCACAGCAGGCTGGATGGAACGTAAGGATGGCCAAGGTGTTCGTACGTTTGAGCGAAAATCGACCCCAGGCGTGGTAGATATAGCAGCTTTTTTATTGCTTCCTTGCAGTGTAAGTGAAATCATGGAGGTACTCTCCAATCGCAATAGCGACGATTTTAATACCACTATGATTGCTCTTGCGGGCGACGTCTTTTCGTATGCAGTGACGCTCCGCGAGGTCACTACGTCATCGATTAATATTCACCTTAGTACAAAACGCATGCAGTTTTCAGGCTCTATTCCACTATTATCCAGCGCCAAGACGTTCGAATTCCTGGACTTCGTCGATGTCGACTACAAGACGCGCACCGCCATTCGTTTGTTTCAGACGTTACGACAAAATTGTGCTTCCCAATTAGTTGAAGGCGGCGGTACGACGGCGGGCTTTATGCTAACCGAGCAAACGCAATTGCATCAAACGACGGTATTTTATTTCGGAACAGACACAACGCGTTCAGACGAAGTGAAGCACAGGCGCGTTATCAAGACGAGGCTGAAAGCTGGCGCTGTGCGCGAATCTTCAACTCTTACTCTGCTAAAGCTGGCGAAGTTAATTCCTATGATTGGGGACATTGCGCTTCGAAGACGTTTGGGAGCTGTTAAAGCCGATTATTCCTTCGGATTTGCTTGCGATGGATGCTGCTCGGGATGCGGCAAGGTGGTGAAGAATTTTCTTATGCGAAAAAAGTATGTATGCGTTATCTGCGGTTACAAAACTTGTGGGCCATGCTCATTATCTCAGGATATTGAGGGCCTTGTTGGCGTGACCGAGCGCCTCCGTGTCTGCTGCATGTGCATATCGGCCGCTCGGAATCGTGCTTTTGGCACCATCGATGATAATGATGATACATCGGTCCATCTTCCGCGCCCCACCACCTTCAGCACATTAAGCACCACTCGTACCGATTCAATGACGAATTCAGGTGCTCGACATAGTGCGCGGGGGCCCTTTTAGGCTGTTTCTGTGTAAATTATTGACTTAATAAAAGGTCTAAGGTGGTTGATAAGTTCACGCAGCAATTATTTCGATGTCTTTACCTCGCCACTATAGTGAATACGGAGACTAAGATAAAAAATACTGTCTTGATAAGCCTATTCAAAATTTATGTGTAAGATTGACTAGACCCTAATGCGAGCGATAATGTCACGTCAGCAAGAATAATGTCCGGGACTGTCGCAGCGATATGAAAAAGCCATTATATTTCTTCTTTCAATGATCGCTGCCATGTAATCTAATCTGGATGCAACTTTTTCTCATTGGTGTAATATGGCCCACATCGGTTGGAGAACCGTTGTTGTGGTACATTTACTTTATGGGGAAAATACCATTCTAAAATAGTTAATTACATAAATCCCATTTATTATGGGTAACAAATACGATCGCGCCATAGATATATCTGGCGGCCGAAATCAATTTTAAATTAGCTAGGGTAAGGTTTTAGATTAAATAATTATATAAAGTGCAGCTCCCCTTTTGATCTTAAAGCGTTAAGTGCCTTCCTGAGGCTTGCGCATTGATCTGTAAGAGATAGAAGCCCTGTTAAGAAATATCCTCTTGGGCACTAGTTGCCACTTGATTCTACGAACCCCTGAATCCCTTGAACTAGAAGCCCTTAAGCTTTAATAGCTTGTACGACTCCCTGAGTTGTCAAACCCATTACTTCAGTCGAACGAAGTGACTCTCTGAGTCTGAAAGTCTTCCTCTGACTTTAGGAGCGAGGTAGCTCCGCTACATTCGGGGCAACAACAAAATTAACCTGTAACGCTTTCTATCCGAAGACTAATAGTACAATAAGTATCGTCTGCCAAAAGTGAATCAGCTCAAACAAGTCAACGACCAGACAACTGCTGTCAGGAATGAGGGTAAATTACGACTTAACAAATATTTAGTTTACTAACAGACAATTTTGGCTCACGCCTTAAGGTATTGTCTATCCTAAATCTAATTCTTACTAAGTATCATCTCTCTTGATTGCGCAAACGTTTTTACTTGTTTATTTTATGGCGCACATGTAAATTCGAATTAATAAAAATGAATGTTTCAAAGATAAATCGAAATGAGTGGTCAAGGGCTCAGCGAGTTATCTGGTCCTGACAACCGCCAACGAAGACAGTCAAAGGCTGCTTGTTGCCCCTTCTCAGCGAGAGATGAGCTTGCGTTTATCAAAGCTCACCGCATCAACGTACAAGCATGAGGCAAAATCTGGTAAACGGAATCACTCTATGGTGCTAGCCTGCCACCTCCAGGGTGGTACCACGCTAATTTTGAACATTTACTTTCGTCTAGTCAAAGAGGGCAACGCATCAAGGTCCCATATTGGGTTTGTGAAGTTCCAAGAATTCTAGAACGGATGAAACGCTGTGCGATAAAACATCCCATTGGTGAACAATTGACTTTTTCTTTAGAATCGTCTTGGGAAAATACAACAATCGCTGTATGGCAACAATAATGTATTAGAAGTCAACTAATATTATTGTAGATAGATGCTCATACATGAAGTAACCGAACACTTCCTGATAAAACAGGGCTTATGGCTGGAAAATGCTAATTAAAGGAGCTCGAGCCTTAAATGGAAGAAGACCCCTTTCAATTTATCAAAGTGGACGTAATCTATTTTTTACAACGACTAAGTGCAGATTTTGGTAGAGGATTTCATGTGTGCTCTCATCATCGACCATATCAAAGCTGAGTCAGGGAAAAAGCAAAACAGGATGTGAGTCATTCCTGTAGGCTTCACCCTTATTTCCTAGCTAGGACGTCATACTTGTTGAAAGGTACGCATCAAGTTAATGCTTTACTAATATGGTACGAATATCATTTTTAGTGTTGTGTTATGTTTGCGTCGAGCGCGACTGTGGGAGTTTCATTATCTGATTTCTTTTGTGGATGAGATTTGCGAGTAGCGCAGATGATAAAGAAACTAATAACCCACTCTCTTTTGCATCACATTGTGTGCTCTTTGTCTGTGCGGTTACGTATTAATCATTGACAGGTTATGAGCCAAAAGCATGAGGCACACAAGGGCAGCGCGCGCGACGACGCGCATGCGAAAGCAGCACCTACTAGAAATACATTATTCTAGTCGTTTCACGCTATGTACGAAATGCTTGAAGAAGAATGGTGAGATAGATGAAGTAGCGGTAAATGACTTAGCGCCTGTGAGATTAAAAGCTTTGGTCAGTTTCGGCTGTAGGAAATTGCTCTAACAAGAGAAAGCAAGGTAAGACAGATAACTCATAAGAATATAACATTATCCTTTTATTCCAGTGCTACAGACTTTCTCCTTAGCTGTACGAGATTGCTATCGAGCACGTTATGAGCCCAAGCTCAGAGAAGAAAGACGACATCGACATGGCACAGGCACCGCCGACAACCAGTCACAAAAGGGCTGCGTCGGAGCCTGCTGTGGTCGTTTCTCCTCACTTTCACGAAAGGAGCGCGGCCAATAATGCACTAGAGAGGGATCTCACGATGTTGAGCGGCACGGACGAACACATAAGGAAGATGTAATTGTCGCAGGCGAGGAATGCTGAAGACGAGCGCATGCGAGGCGCTGTTTGACAGCGGGCATGTTCAGCTCAATGCTCGGTGCTGACTTGGCGGGGAAACTTCATCGAGAAGCTCTCGACTGGTCGGGCTTGCGAAACCATCAAGCGGCGCACCCTGCGGAGGAAAAGCTTGACGGGTTTGGCCTACAGTTCATCAAGGTGCGCCTCAACGCGCACAGACGTCACCTCGCCCACCTGCCCCATTGCCCTCGTACCAGCAGCTGCCGCAAAACCCAGAGCAAGATCCTAGGACATCTTAGTATCGAGCTTGCGATACGCAAGTTCGACGGGACTGAGGGTTACGTTGGACTCGGGTCTGCTTTTTTTATTGGGGAAAGACTTTTTGGCGACAAGTGGACATGGCTCAAGAGTCGTGCGGATTTCTCCGGACCGAAAGTGTGAGGACAGAAGTACTAGGACAGTACTGAATAGACACTGCGAAACGCTATTTTAAAAAGCAAGTCGACACTTGGTGGGCTGTGCTGCAGACTTTGCAGTACGAGATGCAGCGTTTGCATGACACGTTCAAGCCCAACATCACTGCGGCTCAAGCAATGAAACTATTTACGCGCAAAAAAAGCTTCAAGCGATCGTGGCCAGAACATTATTTGTATCTCGTCGCGGTCAGCGATGCCGCTGGAGGGGCCGAGGAGCAGGTTCTCGACAACATCGTACGCTACGCTTCGCCTGAATTTTCAACAAGTTTTATGATGGCGAAGTACCAGACGCATCGCGCTGACTACCTCATGCATGCTGAAGAATTAGCGCACTTTGCGCAGACGATTGAGGTGGAATGTCGATCAGGACGTGCTTTTGGAAGAGATATAGTCGCTCATGTGGAAAAGTCGATGTTGCGAAAAAAGACACGTACCTGCTATAGATGCCGAAAGGCAGGACACATTAAGGCTGATTGTAGAAACGAGAAAACTGGCAACACAAGTGGAGGCCGTCGGGGAAGGGCGGTCGAAATATTGTGCTCGCAATTGGCAAAAGCAACAGTGCAAGAAACTCGCGTCATGCTCAATTGTTCAAGCCAATGTCGATCGGGAGCGTCACCGATTGTGTTGAAGACGAATGGATTCTAGACTGTGGGTCCAGTCGTCACCTAGTAAACGACTTGTCTTTATTAAAGAATGCGAAAGTATGCAAACATGAATGCCATCTAGCTGATAGCGGGTTATTCGAGCTGTCACGTGCCGGTAGCTTGGTACTTACTGTGCTAGCTGAAGGGCGACAGAGGGACATCACGTTGACTGACGTTTATCTCAAGCCAGAGCTATCCCGAATTTAATTTCGCACGGCAAGCTCGAGCGCAAAGGGTACGGATTAGTGTATGATATGACAAAGCGGGCACTAGCAAGGCGCAGCGATGGTAAAATCATATTTGATATATCTATGGCAATTAATGCACTTTGCGTGGAGACAATGAAGCTAATCCGCAGTCAAAGTGCTTCAAGTGACGTTCTTATGGAAGCAGTAACGCACGAAATATCGGACGGGTCGACCAAAGACATGCAGAGTGGATCACTGTGCCACTTCCACCTGAGTCTGGGACATTTGGCTTTTGACGCGGTTGAGCGGATGGCAAGAGACCCGGCGTCTGGCACCAAGATTACGGACAATTCAAGACCCACATGTGCGTCGTGTGCTGAAGGGAAGCAGACCAAAAATGTGCAGTCGCACAAAGACACGGGTTGCTCACTCGACGATCGACAGTACTATTATTACAGTCGATCGGCGAGTAAGCAACCCGTGTCCTTGAGCGACTGCGCATTAGCGGCGTCATATGCTAGGATCTTAAAGGTACGATGACACCGAGGAAACGACTTGGAAACCGATACTTGATTGATTTCGTGGATCACATGTCAAATTACTGTCGCGTATTTCTCGCCAAGACAACGAATCAAACGGCGCAGAAACTTAAGCATCTTATGGTATTTTTCGAGCGTCAGTTCGGTTGTCGCGTACATGTGCTAAGGACGGACAATGGAGGCGACTACAAGAACGTTGACCCGTTTTGCATGCAAGTCTACAGGTGTTTCACGACAAGTCAGTGAAGCGAAAAATCAAGGATCTAATTGAAAAGCTGAGAGAATGCACCGGACGGTGCTCACCTTGGCTCGCTCGATGATATTAGCAAGTCAACTCCCTTTGTCATTCGGGGGTGATGCGGTTGAGTATGCTGCATACATTCTCAATCGCAGCCCAACAAGCTCTAACGAAAAGTGAGCATCGCCGATGGGGCGCTTACGGAGTGTGCTCCTGGTTTGCGTGAGCTGTGTGCTCTGTATACCGCGATCCGGAAAGTATTCGCTTGCAAGAGGTCACAAGCCGGCGTTATAATTGGACGCAGCGACGAAACCAAGAGCTACAGGGTTTTCTACAGAAGAAGAATAAGGTTGTGATTACGCAGTGCCTGAAGGACATCAAAACTCTTAACGTTTCGCAAGAAGTCAGCTTCAGAGAGCTCTTGAGCTTGAGGATCGGTCAAATGTTGCGGGTTTGACAGGTTCAGGTGATGCTGTCCTTCATTCGGCTACGAAAGGTCGAAGTTTAAAAAAAGTTGAAGCCGAGGACGCGTGAAGCGCACAGTACTCGAGGTGCAACGCGACGATGCAGTCTTCCGAAGCTCAGGAGGAGCAAGGCCGCGAAGATAGCGTCGTGGCTCACGTATACGAGCGCGATTCCAAAAGTTATACGAAGCAATCGCAGCAGCAAGCGCGAAGGATGGGTAATAGCCATGCGTGACGAGATAGAAGCGCTGAAAGAAAATAAGGTTTGGCGTTTAGCCAAGCGAGGCAACAGCAGTAATGAACTACACACGAAATGGGTATTTAAAACAAAAACCGATGCGCACGGCAATATCGAACGGCTCAAGGCTCGGCTTGTTGCGTGCGGAAACGAGCAAGGTTTTAGAGTTGATTACCAGCTTGCCTTCGCAGCGATTAAGGATATGTCAACGGTAAAGGTGCTACTTGCTGTGGCGGCGACATGGGGAATGCCCGCAAAGAACGGGGTTATATCCAACGCTTACGTAGAAGCGGATAAAGAGTCTCACCTTGATATGTTCTTACAGGTACCACAAGGCATGTATATTGACGAAGAGATTTTGAAGGATTTAGGCGGGTCAAGTAAGAAGCTATCTTTGGAATTGAGCAAAAGCTTGTACGGGCTCAAGCAAGCCGGTCAATTATATGCCAGCTTCTGCATACCAAGTTGTGTGATGCGGGATTCACACAGTGCGTGGCTGACATGTGTCGGTATTGGAAGCATGATGACCAGGACACTGCTGTGGTTGGGGTCTATGTGGATGACCTTCTTGTCACAGGTACCGGTGCGGCTGCGGCTGACCGATTCTTTGCAAGTCTTTCAAGTTTATCAATCAAGAATCTTGGCCACCTGAGCAAGATTCTAGGAATGCGAGTGGTGCTTAACGACGATGGCGGCTATGCACTGGACCATAAGGAGTCAATTATTAATTTACTACGCGAGCACGTGCTATCAGATGCCAACACCACGATTGCGCCTATTGCGCTGACTGTTACGAGGGTGCACCCAAGTGACAGCGCGTTACTCGAGGTTAAGAGCAATAATGGGTTACCAACCGTGAAGGATTTTCAGTCGATGGTTGGGTCGCTTCTTTGAGTGGCGCGGTGACCCGACATCGTGTTCGCAGTGCACAAGGCAACGCGACAGACCCATCAGCCCCTGCTTCACGATTGGAAGCTTGCAAAGCGGGTGGCGCGCTACTTAAAAAGTACGAAGTCGATGAAGCTATAAATGAGACCATCTGAAAATAGGAATATGTCAATTGTGCTCGAAAGCTAAAGTGACGCCGATTTCGCCGCGGACGAGAATGACAGGAAGTCACTGACCGGAGGTATTATACTTCTTAACGGTTTGGCTATCAGCTGGAGTGCTAAGAAAAAAGGCGGCGTCAGAGGTTGCCCGTGAGCTCCTCGGCGTGCGCGAAATATTATGCGAAATTGGCGTGGTGCCAAAATTGCCCATGATTATGCATGTGGACAACCAAGCCGCTATACGGCAGCATAAGGAAAAGGCGTCGTCGCTCAAGGCAAACATATCAACATTCGAGTGATTTCGCCCCGTCGTGGAATAATGATGGCACAGTACGTGCGGTCGGAGCTGATGCTAGCTGATTTGCTGACCAAGGCACTCGACGCGACCAAGCTCGCTAAAATACGTGTTGTAAAGGATGTTGGATATAAAGGTAAGTTTTAGCCGAGGAGGATTATTAGAAGTTGCATTTTTTAGTCGTTTCACGCTATGTACGAAATGCTTGAAGAGGAACGGTGAGATAGATGAAGTAGCGGCTAACGACTTAGCGCATGTCGGATTAATAGCTTTGGCCAGTTTCGGCTGTGCAAACCGGACACAAGAAAAAGCGAGGTAAGACAGATTACGCCAGTTCAAAGGACTTCCTCTTTGACCCTACAAGATTGCTATCGAACAGCACCTGCCACCGGTCAATGGAAACATCACACTCTTCGTGATGAGCTGTCGTCAGCTCATCGCGTTTTCGAGGATCTTCGGACCCGGCATGAGAATCTCCAGATTCAGCATGAGAATTCGGTCTGTGACCACAAGAATCTTTTAGGGATTCTAGAAAAGGGTGATTAAATCCGTCCTCGGAAGAAGCCGCGTACTGATGGTACGGGCGGAGCCGACCAACGGAAGAAGTAGGATGCGTTCGCATCCTACGTGGCAATTCTATTGTGCACGCATTGCCTCTGCCAGGCAGTACACGGAATGTACCAATGAACTTGGGTAGTAGTTTACTGCTACCCACATTAGTGACTAATCGCTTAGGTAAGTTTACCGTAGAGAGTAGCACTAGATCATTAATTTTAAATGAATGAACATTTGCTCTTCCATGTTTGTCTGCATTCCGTTTCTGTCGGTCCACTGCGTTAGCAATGGAATCCTGAACGAAACGGAGTAGACTAATTCTCGAGATAGCAGAAAATCCTTCTGCTGACTCATTTGTTTTGTCTTTTCAGTGCGCATTGTGCGCACTTCCATGGGATCTTTCTCATCTTCGATATCGATTTCTTCGACATCGACATCGACATCACTCGCGTCGTTGTTAACTTCGACGCGTGATGAGCATGAGCCAGAATTGGTTTTGCTCGTGCGAGTCCACCCCCCCTTAAACTAGAGGATTCCTCTAATTGGGTGGGTATGCGTGGATGGCGTAAGCCATTCACAAAGAACGGTATATGCGTTGTAGACGCATGCACTGAATTGTTGATGGCGAATTCGACCATCGGTAAAAACTAGCTAACTAGCTCCAATTCTTATACGATTGGATGTAACCTCGAGGTATCTCTTCGAGAACGCGATCTACGCGTTCCATCTGACCATCTGTCTCTGGATGATCAGAAGTTGACATATTCAGCCGTGTTTCGGGAGATCGGAACACGGATTGCCAAAACTTCGCCGTAAGCCGTGGATTTCTATCCGAGACCATTTCACGTGGTAACCCGTGGAGTTTAAATACCGTGCCGACAATCAATCACTGCAACAAGATGTACCATCTTGCTGAATCTGTCTACAAAAACAAGGATTCCGTTGTTTTCGTGATTGTCTGCGGGAAATCCGAAGACGAAGTCCATCGATACGGACTGCCAACATTCTCCCGGAAGTGGTCGAGGTTGGAGAGGTGAACGGGATGAAGGGCTGGACTTCACCCGTTGACAAACCACTCAAGCACGAATGTCCTTGCGCATAAACTGATACTGGCGGGGCCAGTAAAAGTCGCGACTTACTGTGAGATACGTTTTTTCACGTCCACGATGCCCACTTGTTGGTGCACCGTGACACTCATACATAATGCGCAAGCACACATCATTGTGAGTTGGACGACTACACGTGGAGTGTCGCCAGCAACAGCTGTGTAATACATTAAGCCGATGCGTGTTGCGTATCGATCGGAGAACGATCGATATAAAGCCGGTAAATCTTTAAAATATTTATCGGATCGATTATTCAGATGAACCATTAAACGCAGAAGATCCTTATCTTCTGTGTAGGATTTCTTTATATCATCAAAAAGGTTGATCACGGAACTCTTTGAAGTGAGTGTTGCAACAGTGAGATTATGTCCACTGTTGGAATTCGCAGCCAGCTCGAATTCGGGTCGGCGTGATAACGCATCAGCGACGACATTAAGTCGTCCTGGTTTATATTCCACGGAGAAACTATACTCCGCGAAGAAGGATAGCCACCTTGCCATTCTTTGCGAGAGGTGGGAGCTATTTACGGCCGTGCGTAATGAGGCATGGTCCATATATACGATGAACAGTCTATCTCCGAGGAGATAGACCCTAAACTTAGCCAGTGCATATTTCATTGCAAGTTTCTTTGCATGGAGTTCCTTGTCATGCACTGGGTAAATTGCGTTTAGCTGGTTGCAGCTGACGCGATTGGTAACAGACGACGCGCTCCGCGCCGTCTGTATCGTATTGCATTAACGCACAGCCGATTGCGAAATCGCTGGCATCACAGACCACATGGAATGGTCTGTCTTGATCTACAATCGCCAAGATGGGCGATTGCATCAAGCTTTGCTTGATACCTACAAACGAACGCTGACAATCAGCGTTCCATAACCATTTCTCGTCTGTTTTCAAGAGACGAGACAGATGAACTGTCATCTCGGCATAATTGCGGGAGTACCTTGATCTAATCCGGATCAAGGCACAGGCCAGTCGGTAATCGCCTTGATCTTTCCCGCATCAGGGCGCACGCCGTGGTTACCAACATGCACACAAGAAGTGGTATTTCGCTTGCAGCGAATATACACGTCTAAAGATTTGCATACAACTTATGGTTGTGCATTGCCCGTAGTAACTAAGACTTATACGCTACTCAAAACCTTTTTTTGCACATCGTGCACGTGAAAAAATCGAGGCACCTCACCTCATCTGTAATCTGTGTAGGATACAAAAGGTGCCCCGCTACACCTGGTAACACTTCATAGTCCGATGAGCGGCCTACGCACGTTTCATCCAACATTGAAATGTTGGAAGAAATAAGAAGAAGTTCTTAAGACCCTTAAGGAGGCTGTCACGTAACGTATAATAGGTTCAGCCATTTAAGTGACCTTAAATGGAGAGCGGTCGGACGCATGAGTTCTGCCGTAGGCGGGTCAGCTGTTAGCACCATGTTGTTCACTCAACAAAGCGATGAGCAACATGCGACTATAGCCGAATTCACACAACCAGTACTCGAAGGGTACCAATACGGCTCTCAACACGCAGAGGTATAGGTGGGGAATGAAGAGAACTGGTTGCTCAATAGCCGGAATTGTGGAGACAGCAGCATTTACATGCTACTAGCTGGCCGACGCTTTCGCGTCGACCTGAAAGTTTAAAGCTCGACATTTTAAAGTTTAAGGCAGTCGACGTCGACTCTTTATCAAAATGGTTCGTCGAATTCGACGACGACATTTTAAAGTTTAAGGCAGTCGACGTCGACTCTTTATTAAAATGGTTCGTTGAATTCGACGACGCCGGTTAAAGCTCGCCGCATTAATGCCATGTGGCGAAAGCAATATTTGGCATGTCCAAATCTGCCGGATGTGCCAAATCTTGTGTTTTGTGGCTCAAGCTTCACGACCCATTGGTTACGGGTCGTATGAGGTCTTTAAGATTCGGCTTAGGCAATCCTTTGAGCCATCACGTGCCGAATACAGGGCTCGAGCAAAGCTCCTTGATTTGAAGCAGGGAAAGCGTGATCTTCACGCTTACGCCCAGCATACACGATACTTTGTAAGTTGTATCGTGAGTCAACCAATAGATGAACAACACAGGTGACTGCGTTTATTAAAGGTCTTGCAGACGGTCCTGTTAAGACTCACTTGTTCCGGCTTGAACAAGAGTCGCTCGACCAAGCGATTTCTATAGCGAGACAGAAGGACTTCAGCCTGAAACAGGCTTCGTCTATTCTGGTGCTTATCGTCTAAATAGTCGACAAGAAAACGGAGGTCCAGAGTCTATGGACGCCTCGTATGTGGAGACCGAGTAACCTCGCTCTTCAAGCTACAAATAATTGCAAAAATCCGATCGTTGTCACGATTGCATTTTTTGCAAAGCCGAGCCACTACGCCTATGAGTGAAGTGCTCCACGCCCAGTGCCTAATAACACTGAGCAAAAGGTGGACCTCCAGCTAGGATCTGCAGAAGACGCGCATCCGGAGCTGTTGTAAATTTGCAACGGCAACGCGGATCGTAACAAAACGGTCGGGGTCAGTTGGTGCTGAGCGCCATACTGATCCAGCAACGTCAAAAGAATTTGCAGGCCTTCTACCGGAAATTGCTCCTCACACACAGATATTGTCTGTAAATGTCCCAGGTGATTAGGTTAATTTCACCAGCTCGAATATTATAGTGGCAAAAAAAATGCCACTTAAGTCCCTAGTCGATCGTTGGGCGTCAATCGCTTGAATATCACAGATTCATTAAGCGATATACCTCTAACGAGGATGACAATGCACCTAGCATCAGGCGTATCTGTAACAATAAAGAAATGTGTAGTTGGTATCCAATACACGTTAAGGGTAAACAGTACGAAATCGATTTCATCGTACTGGATTTGGATGACAAAATCGATGTCATCTTTGGATTACCATGGCTCAGAAAAAAACAGTACGAGCCATGCATTAAGCGGCAGCAGCAAGTCGTGACGATGCCTGCCTCTCGTTTATCAGATGGGTCATTAACAAACAACTTGGAGGGTCCTAAAGCGTCGTTAAGCATGTGGCTGTCCTACGAGTGAGTGCGATGGACACAGTTGTGGTTCGGTCGTTCGCACCAATGCACAAGAGCTCAGTCTGACAACCAATCAAACTGTGGAGATACACCCCGAAGGCTGTGCACAAGAGAATGCAGCGTCGAAGGTCCACTATTGAGACCTGTATGTAGCTACTGAAGGTGTGCACAAGAACAGGCAGCGTCCAAGTTTGACCACTCGAATAAATTAAATGGTACAAAACAAGGGTGCTTGCTTGAAAAGCAACATCCAAGAAACTTTGAAGCGCCTGTCTATAAGAGGCAGTGCGAAAGTCCTAGATCGACTGGAGAGTCGATCGTAAAGGATCTCGCTGTGGTAGCGCAACCACAGCATGAGGCAGTTGGGGAGGATACACCCCAGATAAAACTTGAGGGAATAATCCCAAGAATCTGTCCGAATAAGTCCCCAGAAACCTGTGGTCAAAGGTTCCCAGGTACCTTTGGAAAATCAGTTGCAAAGAGAAAACTGAGACATTAAATGTCTTAGTAACAACGGATAGAGTGTAGCCGCTTATACACTTGATCTGATAGCGTCTCCGACGTTAACTTCGGAAACACTCAATTGCCAACACTAGATCCGAATTGGTCCTTGCGTGATCTGCGTAGTAGCAAAGTCAAACCGATCTGCGTACTTGTCACCAATGACAAGTACGTGGCCGATACTAGGTCGGCAATAGTATTTCCTGAGAACGAACGGGTTCTCAGCAGCTCATCGATGGACGAATTGTGTCCTCGAAGAGAAGACTCGGATGGAACGTTTCACGTCTCAATCCTGGGATTCTTTAAAGATAACCACTCTCTATAAAGATTTAATAGAATTAGATGATGTCTTTTCTGAATCCGAGCCGTTCGAATTGCCTAAGGATAATGGCACTGGACAAGAAATCGACCTGACACAGGTTTGAATACAGTGTCATAAGCAGTGGCGATTTCCTTGTTAACAAGTAATAGCGATCGACAAATTCTTTGCCCGTCGTTTGGAAGCGGGCCATATGAGGGAGTTAACTTCCCCACATAGCTCTCCGACCTTCTGTGTGCGTAAAACAACAGGTGAGTGGCGGCTTTCACAATTGAACAGTGCAACGGTACAGGCTCAAACGCCGATACAACAAAAAGATGTAATCATTGATGGTATGTCAAAGAGTAACATCTTTCATCAAAAGATATGATGGATGGATTCTATCAGATACTAATGCGTGAACAAGATATCCCGTTTACATCAGTAAGCACCCGAAGCGAAATGCTATAAGAATGGCTAGTTATGCCACAGAGGCTTAAAAATACCCCTGCAACATTCAACAGATGTGTTACCAATCTGTTGAGATCGGTGCGGGATATCGCACCGAGTTATTTTAATGCGTCTTCGTTCATAGCAGAGCCAAGAACGGAAAGTCGGACGTTGAAGTACATCGTAAACTCGTCCGAAAGGCTCTTACATTATGCGTAACTTTATGCAAATTTCTAGAAGTGTGTATTCGCTGCAAGCGAAATACCACTTCTTGGGTACATCGCGGGTAAACATGGTGTACGCCCTGATCGGAAAAGATCAGGGCTACCACCGCATTCAGTATCATCACCGTGACTTGGATCACGTCTTCGGTATTTACGGGAGGACGTTGATCACAAAATCCCGTCGTCGCGAGTATTTTCGTGAACAGTTGCAAAACAATGCGCAAGTTGTGGTTGATCAACTCGCGGATGAACGGTCACATCAGTTCCTTGAAAACGAGCTGGTGATAGCTCGTCAAGAAGTTTCATCCTTGGAAGATGTAGTGGAACGTCTGGTTCGTGAGAACAAGTTTTCATCCCGGGGCCATCAGTCTTTCCTTATGCCGTGCTGGTTTGATTTGGAACCGGACGAAGCCCCGTACTGATGGTTCGGGTGGATACGTCCGACGCAAAACCAACAATGCACACGATTCTTACAAGATAGCTCGATCGTGTACGCATTGCGTTTGCGGTGCAGTATACGAAACGGGCCGATATACCTGGGCAGTAATTTATTACTGCCACATTCGTCACTACATGTTTTGGTTGATGTGCCGTAGACAGGAGTCTAGATCGTTAGCATTAAATGGAACAATGTTTGCTCTTTTATTTTTTTCAGCATTCCGTTTCTATCGGTCCAAAGCATTGGCAATGAAATTCTGTAAAAATGGACCACTGCTTCTCCCGCATCGTCTATCGACTGACTCTATGATCGACTCTCTACTCGACCTTGGATCATCGTGTTGTCCTTTCTGGGCAACCGGTATACTCCTTGAATGTCGCCCACTAAGCGTACATTCATGTCTCAATCCACTCGACCTTTTCGAGTGGTGGACCTTCGGCGCTGCCTGTGCATTAACACAGCCGCCGGCAGCTGACTCCACATTGTGATTGGTAATCACACTGTGATCTTGTGCAGTTGTACTAACGACCGTACCACAAGTGAGGCCATCGCACTCACTCGTAGTACATCCACACGCTTGTGGACGCTCCAAGACGTTCATCAGATGGCCATCTGATGAACAAGTGGCAGGCATCTTTACGGATCGATGCTGCCAGCTGATCCTTGGCTCGTATTTTCTGAGCCAAGGTAAACCTAGGATGACATCAAATTTGTCATCCAAATCCAGTACGATGAAATCATCATCATACTGTAAATGTCTTAACGTGCAGTGAAATTTCACTGCGCGTTTCAGTACTCTTATCGATACGCCTGTCGCTAGACGCACCGTCATCCTCGTTGGAGGGATGTCGCGCTCAACATATTTGAGCCTACGACCCTCTAGCGACTGGCGAAGAACAAATTTATTCGACGCTCCACCCACTAGGGCTAAGTGACGAATCATTTGTCATTTATAATTTCAAGATGATGTGGGATACCTCATCACCAGGTGCAGAGGCACATAATGATTGTGTGTCTGGAGCAACTTTAGTCAAGAGATTTGCAAATTCTTTTGAGGTTGCTGGATCAGTAGGGCTTTGCGCCCCTATTGACCCCTACCATTTTTTGGCGGTCCGCCTCGCTGTTGCAATTTCGCAACAACGTCGGACCCACGACCATTGCCCTTTTTGGCATTCGGTCCATAATTACGTTCAGTACCTCTCGGTGCTGGGCGTGGGGCACTACACTCATGAGCGTAGTGTCCTGATTTTTGGCAGCGATTGCATATCTGCAATCGCTTATTGCTCAAAAAGCGAGGTCTCTCGCTTTCGATAGAAGAAAGGTCCATAGGTTCTGGACCTCCTAACTCGTGTCGTCTTGGAGGACGATACGATGACGAACTAGCTTGAGCCTGTCTCAAGCTAAATTCCTCCTGTTCCGCAACGGATATTGCTTCTTCAAGCGTATCCAGTTCCAAGCGGGACAGGTGGGTATTTACGGGACCGTCTGAAAGACCTTGCAAGAAAACCGTAATCAACGTGTGTTCTTGAACTGGGTTATTTGTTATACAACTCGCTAAGAGTCGTATGTGCTGGGCATAAGCATGAACGTCACGCTTGCCTTGCTTGAGTTTCAGAAGCTCTGATCGAGCTCTGGACTCAGCCCTAGGCGGTTTAAACGTCTGTTAGAGCCGGGCTTTAAAAGCCTCTAGCAATCCAAAGACATATGGGTCGCGTTACGTAAGGCCTAGCGCCTAAGTTTTGGCACGACCTGCCAAATTTGACTGAGCGAATGCGACTTGCATTTGCTCGTCGACGATGTGAGTCGCATTCGCTCAGTCAACTTTGGCAGGTCGTGCCAAAACTTAGGCACTAGGCCTTAAGTAACGCGACCCATGAGCATTTATGGAATCGTCCAATTCGACAAACCATCTTAAGAAAGAGTCTTCTTCGACTCCCCTATACTTATAAATGTCAATATTTAAGGTTTCCGGATGACGCATGTGCGTCATCCTAGGTACAGGGTTCTGTACCTGCTGTAACCTCAACAGTTCTGCCTGTCGAGAGCCTTGTTGTTTCAGCAAGGCTATTTTCTCCTTCATCTCGTCAAGTTCATGTTGTATGATCTTGGCGATGGCTGAATGGAGGGCATCTCTGTCCAAACCGGACAGCATGGTCAAGATGGCATCACTCCCTACGGTTAAACTCATTCGTTCGACCGCACTCCTTTCTATGTCACTTAGAAGAAGTAGCTATCACGAAACGTGATGCGTAATTTTCATGTTAGATGATGGAACTGTGGTCCTTGGACGGACTACAAAGTGCTATCAGGTGTAACGGGGCACTGCCGACTTGTACTGCTTCATTACAAGTCAACTTCGCACTGCTCAGTGCTAGTGTTGCCTCACGTCACTTCACGTACACTAGTACGTGCCGAGAAAGACCCGCTTTAAGAACTTGCTTTAGAGAGGGTTTATTTAAAAACTGTATTAATATAATTATGTTCTTCTTGTCTATCTACTTAATACTAACTAAATAATAAACTAATACAAAACATGTACTCAAATCCTTATCTGTCTTTCTCTTTGCGCGCGTCCAGCGCTGACTGGACCGCGGAGAACGTAGATAGAATGGTTTATATGTACTAATGAATAAGCTTTTAGAATATTACCATTAAAGGAAGATTCTAAATTATCTACCTTTTAGATAATATATTAATTAACAACCTATAAGTGTTAAATCATGTAACGATACACCCCGTTACGCTTTCACTAGTACTGATCATACTAGTTTACCTTACACTGATTACAGTGCTGATGAGGTGCTTCGAAACTTCTCGTACACAAGGATACATAAAAAGGTTCTTGGTAGCTAAGAGGCTTTAGCTACTAAAAGTAATTTAAAGGAGAAGTAAAACTGTATTAATATATTATAGTTTCCTACGTTACGATCTTCTATCTACTATTGAACTTATTGTATTAATAATAACCAAGTATGGCGCCTCCTTGTGCACCGCACAGTCGTGTCTTATAACGACTGGCGGGGTTGATTTAGACTTAAATCAACTAATCAATAGAACCAATGTCTTATTGCATCAATATTACGAAATTTGGTAATATAGGAGCTATTTAAGTCAAGATTAATGTAACAGGACGCCGCGTTACATCACCTTTAACTAACAGTTACAAAAGTGACTGATGTAGGGTGACAGAAATAATATTATGTCTTTCTCGGTAATTTTGCATTGTTGGTTTACTCAAAAAAATATTGCATCAATATTACCAAATTTGGTATTATTGGAACTATTTAACTCAAAATTAATGTAACAGGACGCCCCGTCACATCTCCCCTAACTAACAGTTACAATAGTGACTGATGTAGGGTGACAGAAATAATATTATGTCTTTCACAGTAATTTTGCATCATTGGTTTTCTCAAAATACCGATTTTATTTCATTAGTGGATTTTGACCAAAATCAGCATGGCGACAAATAAGTCTGTGCGCGTGGACAGTAAGGCCACAAAGCTAGCAGCTGCTTGGATCAGTGCAGCTGCAAATAATGCAAATGATTTAGCAGACGCTAATGCGTCTATTGCGGGGAATATATCACCTCCTACTCCCGTTGGAAGTAACTGGAACATGTCATCTGTTGACGACATTGCAGATGACGGTGACAAGTCACCTGCTGCACCAATTGTGGGTGACTGGACCAAGTCACCGGCATCGCCCGACTCAGTGGCTACTGTAAAGACCGCCGGATCACCCGGGGCCGAGTCCGTTAAACCTTTGGGTTCTAACGTGACAACCAGAGAGGTGGTGACAAAATTGTTCGACTCGTCGGACCATTTTGGGGGGGGGTCATCATAAAATGACTCTGACTGTGTGGGCAATGACCACTCAGTGACGTTAATATTCGTTACAAGGAGCTAAGCGGTCGCGAAGGGAAGAGTGTTTTTGGGATTTTGTGTTGAAGAAATGTCGTAGAAAAAAAACCCGCTGAAGGATCGTAAAGATAATATCACATAAAATGCGTGTGTAGAAGCCAATCAAAATTTAGTAAGTCACGTGGTGCGTCGATGTAGTAATTTAGGTGGGTCGATTTCGTAATTCCCTAAAATTAGGAAATCTGTTTAGCCACATATTCGGTACCCGTGGGTTTGTTGTCATTAAATAAAACTAGAGAATATTAACAGCATAAACTATTTCTATCCCTAAATTATACAAGGGAATTGGAATAACGATACCCCTTAATTATCACCTCTGTATTGATGAGAAGTGTAATTAAAATTTCTTTTTGACAATTGATACTGAGTAGCTCTTTTTGCAAGCCTTTACAGCTACAATAGCTCGAATGGCCTGTGAAAGGGCATTAAATATAGGCGTATTTTTTGTTACAGAACAAGATGCATATTTAACAGATACATTACGTTCAAAAGCCGGCAAAAACTGAAATACACGAGAATTGTGATAAGCTTGCGCCCGTGGTGGCTAAATTCAAAACACCGCAAAGATTCGCTTGTTGGCAAGGTACGCAATGCACTTCCGCAGAAATTGATAGAAACAAAAGCAATATATATCTATATTTAGCGTAAGATCCCTAGGACTAATTAATTTGCATGCGCAAGAGAGCCCCTCCGATCCTTGGTGTCTATTTCCATTTCATCTTCTTGCTCATTCTCGGCTTGCTGCCCTTTCTTATCGCTTTTATGACTTGCTAACCACGTGTGAACGCTCTTAGTCTTTCCCACCTGTTAAGAACATACACATTCTAACATCACCAAACCACGACACGACTTCTTATAATATATTTTTTTTAAATAAATACTACTTAAATAATAGAAATTTTAATATATTAATATAAAGTTCTGTTGATTCCCACCCGCATCCACCAGTGTAGGTGGCCCCGATAGGAGTGGCGATCTCGCCCAACTACTCGCGGCTACCTTACCTTCGACCGTTCAGTCACATGCGTTAAAAGCTGCTGAACGACGTATTGCGGATCTCGAGAGTCAAGTCTTGCGACTGACCTCGGAAAAAATACTCACCTAAAGCACAACCGGTATATGGTGCCGAATATCGGACACGTAGCTGTCATCTGTGACAAGTACGCAGATCTGATTGACTTTGCTACTACGCAGATCACGCAAAACCGTATCGGTTCTAGCGTTGGCACTTGAGTTATCTCCAAAGTTAACTACGGAGGCGCTATCCGATCAAATGTGTCCACGTCCAATGAGGTGTCCCATTAGATAAATACTATTTCCCACAAGGAGAATATTTAATAGTAAAACCTGTGACAGAAACTAATTAAAGAAGCACACAATTATTATCTTTCATTAGTTTTGACCTAAAAGTTCCAACATTATTAAATTTTGAAATATTGACGCAATAAGACATTTGCTATTAATTGATTGGTTTAACTTTTAATCAACCCCGCCAATTGTTACAAGACACGGTAAGGCGTCGCGTAAGAAGGCGCACTGCATATTTAATTACTTATTTTTATATAATGGCCAGTAGATAGAAGATCGTTATTAGAGAAACTTAATAAATTAATATGGTTTATACTTTTTCCCTATTCTTAAGTCTTTGATTTTACCTTTAGTAGCTAAGGCTTCTTAGCTTTTAGATCCCCCCCTGCACGTCGTGTACTTGAAGTAGTCGAGATACCCACCTTCACTGTAATCAGTGCAGGTTGACTAGTACTGTTAGCAGTGCTAGCAAAAAGTGCTCCGTTACACTTTGTAGCACTTCGTAGTCCATTAAACGGTCTTCGCACGGTCCATTCAACTTGGATATGTTAGGTGATACGGTGTGAGCTCTCAAGCCCCTAAAGATGGCTTATTGGCAACAGGTGAAATGTTCACTCACTTGAGTGACCTCGAGTGGAGAGTGATCGAACGGATGAGTTTGGTCAAAGGCGGGCCAGCCATTAGCGCCATGTTTTTCGCGCCAAAAAGAGACGACCAGCATGCGAATTTAGCCAGGTTCCTACAACATAACCTCGACGGGGCCCAAGAAAAGGCTCCTTGCCAACAAGACTCAACATGCAAAACTGCTGAGAGAACAGGGTGCTCAACAGTTGGAACTGTTGAGGCAGCAGCATTTAAATGCTGCTAGCGGGCCGACGCTTTCACGTCGACCCGAAAGCTTAAAGATAGAAATCTTTCTTTTTAATGCAGTCGAAGACAACTTCCTTTAAGATAAATCGTCGAATTAAAAGACACCATAGAAGCTCGCTGCACAAACGATGATGCGACGAAAGCGAAATTTAGCAATTTTTACTTTGTCGGACGTGCCGAATCTTGATTCTTAGGGCTCAAGCTTGACGACATTGTTTTTTGGGTCGTACAAGGTCCTTACGACCCGGCTCAAGCAAACATTTGAGCCGTCACGTGCCAAATTCAGTCCTTGTAGCAATTTATTTGCTAGTATAAATTTTCATGTTGATGAGGTCAGCCTCATTACCTGGGGCAGTAACAAACAATGTTTGTGAGTAAAGAGCAAATTTTGTCAAAATGCCTGCAAATTCTTTTGCGTTGCTGGATCAGTAGGGCACTCCGAACCTAATGATCCCGACCGTTTTTTTAAAGATCCACCTCGTTATTGCGAGTTTGCCACAGCGTCGGATCCGCACCTCCGCCGTTCCTAGCGAGGGGGGGATCGATTGTTTAGCTTCGTGTTTGTAGCACTGGGCGTGGGCACTACACGCTTGTCCGTCCATTGACAACAATTGTATTTTTACAATTGTTTGTAACTTGACGAGCGAGGATTCTTGCTCTCTACATACGAGGCCCGTGGGGTTTGGACCTACGTTTTCTTATTGTCTCGAAGGACGATAAGCACCCGAGTGGACAAAAGCCTGTTTCAGCGAAAGTCTTTCTACTCCGCTGCAGAGATAATTTGATCTAGCGTCTCTAATTCGAGCTGAGCAGGTGGGTCTTGCGACGACCATCTGCCAGACCCTTGACAAAAACAGTTGCCTGTGTTTGCTTATCAATTGAATGAATATCGATAAAACTTCCTCAGTATAATGTATGCTGAGCATTGGTGTGAAGGTCTCGCTTCCCTGTTTCAAATCTCGAATCTCTACTCGAGCCCTAAATTCGGCACAAGACGGCTCAAAGGTATGACTGAGCCGATTCTTAAAGACACTCATGCGACTTAACATATATTAGTCGTTAAGTTTCAGCCGTAAGGCCCAAGATTTGGCACCTCGGGCCAAGTTGGACATGCCAAACTTTACTTTCGTCGTCATCGATGCGGCGAGCTTCAATCGCATCATCTAATTCGACGAATTATCGTCGTACGGAGTTTTCTTCGACTGCCTTTAAATTTTAGATCTCACTCTTTAAGTTTTCGGGTCGACGCGAAAGCGTCTTCCCGCTAGCAGGATACAATGCTGCTCTATAAACAGTTCCAGCTGTTGATCATCCTGTTCTCTGAACACCTTCGCGTGTTTGAAGCCATGGTGGTGAAGCAAGGCTACTTTTTTCCTAGCTCTTGAGGGGCTTGAAAGCTCCCTTCTTCTTCGTCCAACATGTCAATTACGGATGGAACGTGCGTGTGCTGTTGAACGGACTACGGAGTACGGAGAATTACCAGATTTAACGGAGGACCTTTTGCTAGCACTGTTACCAGTACTTGTCAACCTACACTGATTACACTGAAGGTGAGGTGTCTCGACTACTTCACGTTCACGACGTGCAGAGGAAGGTTCTATGTAGCTAAATAGACTTAGCTACCAAAGGTAAAATCTAAGGCTTTAGAATAGGGAAAATGTAAAACTGAATTAATAGATTAAGTTCCTACGTAACGCTTTTCTATTTACTGCAGACTTTATTATATTGATAACAAACAATGTGTGGCGCCTACTTGCGCACCGCACAATCGGTTGGTATGACGATTGGCGCTTACTTCAAAGTTGAATCAACCAATCAACAGAATTATTACCGTGTTGCGTCAATATTACAGAATTTGGTATATATTCATACTTCTTTATTATTTACTGTCATAAGACATAATATTTGGTAGCAATATTATTGGCACACCCTGTTACACATTCAACGCCAGTGGAGCCCATATAATCAGCATCTGAGCCCGATGAAGGGTCTGTAAGATTAAAGCAATGTAATTGAATGCCGTTGGCCAGATCAGGTAGAAAATAGCTCATCTGCTCCTCACTTACATAGTGGAGCAAGAACTTAGCCGGTATAATATTGAAACAAAAATAACCAGCAATTAATGCATCACACCTTAAATGTTTCATATTATCGCAAAAAATACCTTCTTACTAAAGGTGCTTGGAATCCAATATCGCATTCTATCTTGCGGTTGTACTGCGTGACCTGCTTATGAACCTTCCTTTTCTAGATGCGTTGGCGACGAGAGTCACAGCCTCTATATTTTCCGGAATAAGATTGGAGAAGACGCCATACTCCTCTTTTAAACCACAAATTTTCTCATATTAATTTTCCTGCAAGTGCATCAGCCTCGTCATGTGTCGTTAGTGCGCGACGCACTATACGTCCCTCGCGTAATGATCGACTAAGCCAAAGGTTGAAACAACTGCTTTTAAATCCCTTGGACAAACTCCGCGTGGACGCAACCCAGCAATCGCTTAGCTTCTGTTATTCGCTTAGACACGCACGTACCTTTGCATCATGCTACGATACAAAATTTGTTTGTCTTGATATTGGAACGAGCAAAAGTCCCTTTTGAAAAACTTGCGCTGAACAAGACGATTGGCATCGCCGTAGACCGCAAGCATCGAGCTCTGTGTGATCAAAGACGGTTGGAATTCTTTTTCGAACGTCATCTCGCGAAATTGCTCCTCAGCGTGTCGGATGTTATATGAGCCGTCATCCCTCCTAATGTGAATGCACCCATGTGCATCACATTCACAAGAGCTGGTAACAAATGTGCACCACACCCGAGTACTGGATTGACCATCTCCTTAAGTACACCAAGTGTACCTAACGGGGATTGTGTAACGTTAGGGCAACTTTAGCCCGTAACAGAGGAAGTCTACTCTTTAAAACACTTGCTTTGAAGAGGGTTAAATCAAAACTGTATTAATATAATTAAGTTCTTCTTGTCTATCTACTTAACACTAACTTAATTATAAACTATTGCAAAACATGTACTAAAAGTTGTATCTGTCTTTCTCTTTGCGCCCGTCCAGCGCTGACTGGACCGCGGAGAAAGTAGATGTAATGGTCTATTCTACCAATGGATAAGCTTTAAAAATATAACCATGTCAAGTAATATTCTCCAAATATCATCTACATTTTAGATAATATATTTATTAACAACCTTAGTGTTGATTTCATGTAACGATATTAAACTCCGTTACAAATAGCTGCTCTCCATCAGCGACCTTCGCAAGTGGAGCATGCTCATGAACTCTACGAGTATCAAAAGTGGACGGGGTATTGAGTAGCCACCAGACACTCAATCTTTACCACGAGGGTCATCACAGGGGACAACAGTTGTCGTACGCATCCGGGTTGCGTGGGCAAGAAAGAAGCCATTTCGCATATTTTCTGGGGGTGCCCCAGTGCTAAAGCGTATTGGGGAAAGTTGGTGTCAGTCACTGGACTGGGGAGAAATGGTCGGCACCAGGAGTCTGCGGCCGGCTTCTTGCGTGCCTTCATCGGCGAGCAGGCGAGCAATGGATATTCCACCTCCTATGCTTGATCGCTCACTGGAAAGTTTCTCCGATGACTACGAAGCGGTGACCTCAGAATAAAATCGAATTTGGTTTCTCATGAGCACCATCTGTCAAAGATGCTTTGAACTGCGCGGACTGCAGCCGTCTTTCGGGGCGACGTTGTCCCTCCTCAAGTTAGTGCCTCCCGCTTTTGGGAAGTCGGGATTCGTCACGTCACCGCATTGGATATGCGAGAACACAGAGATGCCGGAACCGCAATGCGGGGGGGTTATTGCACGCCTGCTTGGACGTTCGTACGCAAATGCTCAGCGACCGTCCTGCCTACAGAGGTTTACGCCACGACGAGTTATCGCTTCACCGGCGCTGTTGTTATGGCTTGGACACCTTGCACTTAATATTAGTTCTTGAACAACACACATAAATAAGTTATGCCTACCCCTTTTGCAGCAAAATAGCTCTTTGTCTGACCAGGCGCAATTTGTCCAAATAATTGGCTGTCCTAACACGACGCAATTGGTTAAAAGACCTTTGCGCAGGTCCACCATTTCAATTTGGGGTTTTTCGTGTTCACACTTCAAGGTTTAATTGTAGAGAACTGACGCACGCTGCACCATCAATAGTCTCTACATTTTGGAATCTGCTTGCCGACGCGAACATTTGCTCCGTCTAATATTTCTAAATAGATATGACTCTGTCTCTCGCTTCCAAAGACCGCACCTTTTTATTTACTTCCGAATCAGTGAATGAGGGCCACCCAGACAAGCTCTGTGATCAGATTTCGGATGCCGTGCTGGACGCTTGCGTGTCTGAGGATCCGAACTCTCGAGTTGCGTGTGAGACATGCGCAAAGACTGGCATGGTTATGATCTTTGGTGAAATTAGTACGAAAGCTGTCGTCAACTACGAAAAAGTGATCCGAGACACCATCAAGGAAATCGGGTACGACGACCCTGCGAAGGGTCTTGACTACAAGACTGTCAATGTCATCGTTGCCATTGAGCAGCAGTCTCCTGATATCGCTCAGTCCGTTGACTCTGTCACTGACGAAGATGTTGGTGCGGGAGACCAAGGAATAATGTTTGGTTACGCTACTGACGAGACACCTGAACTTATGCCGCTGTCTCACGTTTTGGCCACCAAGCTTGGTTCAAAGCTTACTGACGTGCGAAAGAATGGCACACTTGACTGGATTCGCCCTGACGGTAAGACTCAAGTTACTGTTGAGTACAAGCAAGAGGACGGTCGGTTGATTCCGCAGCGCGTGCACACGGTGGTCATCTCCACTCAGCACAATGATGACGTGACCAATGAGCAAATTTCGGCGGACCTAATTAAGCACGTCATTCAGACTGTCATTCCTGAAAAGTACCTTGACGAAAACACTGTCTACCACTTAAATCCATCCGGACGATTCGTGATCGGTGGACCGCACGGTGACGCCGGATTGACTGGCCGTAAGATCATCATTGACACTTACGGCGGTTGGGGCGCACACGGTGGCGGTGCATTTTCTGGCAAAGACACCACTAAAGTCGATCGCTCTGCCGCATATGCTGCCCGGTGGGTTGCTAAGTCCATAGTAGCGCAGGGCCTCGCCCATCGCGTAATTGTGCAGCTATCGTACGCTATTGGAGTTCCGTACCCGCTATCTGTTCATGTCGACACATATGGCACAGTGAAGGAAGGTCTCACCGATGATGAATTGGTAGATATTATCAAAAAGAATTTCGACTTGCGTCCGGGAATGATTCAAAAGACGCTGCAGCTGAAACGTCCGGTGATGCAGAAGACTGCTGCGTATGGACACTTTGGTCGCGACGATGCGGACTTTACGTGGGAATCTGTGAAGGCGCTCGAGCTGTAGTTTTGAAGTATGGATGATAATCTAGTGCCCTCTGCCTCGGTATATCTTTAACGAGAACTCACTCAGCCATCATTTTTGGAGTGACGCAGAGTGAGGTAGAATTGGCTTTGCTGTTCCCGTCCATACGCAGCTCGTAGGTATATGCACTCCTGAAATTTATTATCAGCTGTCCATGTATTCTGCGGGACTTGTGGAGGGTATAAATAGCTAACCCGTTCGAGTTGGTTTTAAAATTGATAAAAATGCGACAAATTAACATATAACCTGGGGAATGTTTGAAAGCGTTATCTGCTTGGCTAACCTTGTAGGAACAAGTAAAGAAATCAATGGCTCTGCTGTGAAATTTATTCAGTGGCACGGTATCCCTTTTGCTGAGCTTTAACAGTAACCACTGGTGCCCGGGATGCTGATACGTCAACAATCAATTTTTTTTCACGCTCAATTGCAAGTCGGCTTAGCTACTGTCGCCCCCCCTGTATGACACTAGGAATCTAAATTGACGCGATTACATGAAATGGCGTTGCCCCCGTAATTGAAAATATTTTAATGAATTTCAACTTTTGTACGCTTTTAAATCAAATTTAAAATGCGGACTCACAATTTATCAATTTCAGTTTCGTGCTGGCTGAGTGACACCTCGCTAGATGCTCACATTGTATTAACACCATTTGGGAACCGGCAAGACTTGGCGTCCCTCGCCGTCAAGTGCGCTGATTCAGCAGGGCAAATTTTATCCTGCCCAATGCCTTTACTTTTGGTACCTTACTTGTCATTAAAAAAGTTCATTCAGTACAGTTTGCCATAATTCACTTTTTCGTCACGACCTCTCGATCCCACGGACACAAGCGGTGCGACTTTTCCCCAGCTTTTTTTGGCGACGGAGACAATCGAGACCAGCACAAACCACACACGGCGTGACCGCAAGGTTCCATATGCACAATTGCTTCATCGCTATAGCACAGCTGGCATAGACTCGAATCGTTTTCTACTACCATCTCGAGGGAGCTAGCCTTGCAAGGATACTTATTTATTCGATAACTTGGTTGAATGGGTTTGCGCGATTGTCTGAGTGTCTCTCGACTGGCCGTCTCATCTAGAGGTGAAAACATAACGCTTTGCCTGGAAGTATTACGTCTCGATTTTGCCAAAACTCGACTATCCTTAGCACGCAGCTTTTGACCTTTGGCACCGCTTGATATCGAAGTATTATTATTTTCAGTGCCCTCATCTAAATTTTCTTTGGCATTGGGATCAAAATTTTCCAGATTTGAAAACATATCGCTCTGCCTATTATAGCGAGTTCGTTTTTTTCGCGAAACTAACATGCGCAACAGACGAATGAAATAAAACTTACAATTCAATAAGTACGACTTAAAATAAAGGTATAGTACCTGGAAGTGGGCTTGTAGATTGAGTGTTTCGCTCGGAAATACGTGGCTCCAAATTGGTCGTTTGGAACACCTGAGTAAATTCCTCGGCCCAGCTGTTCCACAATTTTATCCGGGCATTGTCAACTGCAGTCCGGAATGGTGTCTTGTCATTTTTGCATATTTGCGACCCCGACGATTTGTTCGATACCGATCTAAAAAAGTCTGCATCAACAATTGAACTTGAGCTGATATCAATTCCCAATGTCTCCATATATAATGTTTTTGCGCTTTCTGTGCTCACGGCTAGCTCATTTATATGGTGCTTTAAAATATGTTGGCATTCCTTTTTGTCTTGCACAGGATGCATTTTTGTGACATGGTTGATCTCATGTGTTTCCAAGTACTCCAAGTATCGCTGCTCGTACGCGGCGGAAGACATCAGCATTCCAGTGACTTTTTCTGAATACTCGAATAGGCCGTCTATATTCTTTGAGTAATTCACCTTCATATGCGTTGTACGATGCGCGTCTGCTTCCTGCGATTCTTGCTTGATCTGTTTCAGATTATCTGCTAGCTTTTCTACGTTTTCCGTGCAATACTCTGCACCTTCCGAATACTTAAGGATTTTCGCTGCCAAGGCTCCTAATTGGTATGTCCCTGCATGCACCGTCTTAGCGATGTCGATTGCTTCTACACTCATTGCCTCCAGCTTGGTATGCTTACGGACAAGCCGCCGAAACTTCACCTTTTGCGAAGTAGCAGTCTCATCCGGCGTTTTCACTTTTGGCTTTATTCTCTCATGTCGTTCAGCTGCTACAGGAGTACACTTCACGGAATATTTAGAGCCATCATGTGCCTGTTTATCCAGTGCCTGTTTCTCAAGTGCCTGTAAAAAATCATCCCGGTGCGTAGGACAAGCAAATGGTCCAGGCATGAAGGTAAACTCGAATCGATTATGACCCATCAATATTACCTCCACTCCCTGCGCTCGCTTCTGCAGTGAGCTAGGCTGCACTGAAGTAACATATTTCATTGGCACATGGAGTACGTCTACCGATTTATAATCGTCTCCTTGCGTCTGCTGATTCGTGATGTCTTGGAGCTCCTTCTTGCGCCTCCGACATGCGTCTGATTCTGACTGTGATGACTGCATCCACACAAATCCACCACCCATTTTAAGGGGGACCACGTCTAAAGATCCCAGGCCACCATTAATGCCCACGCCATTAAACTTGGCGGCGACGTGGTGATGAAGGGCACTGCGTTCATCGCGATGCCGATGTCGCCGAAAGCGCGACAGAAGGCGCTCGGACATAAAGAAGGGACTTAGCGCACCTAGATCAAGATGCTTCGCAATCTGTGCCGGACTCCTGTCAAAAAGCTCCGAGAAGGACCCAAAGCCGTAGGAGTCTGCCGCTTCATCCATCTTCCGTGAATCCTCGATGTGACCTTCCGAAATGAATAGAACATAACTTTTGAGACCAAAAGTTCTCAAGACAATATTAATCTAAGAGAGTGGAAGCGGGTCCTAGTTTAAACGTTCGATTTTATTATTTGCAGAGTAAATTTTTTGTTTTGTGTAACGGGGTCGTGATTACATAAGGTCCCAAAATTGGTCCGAGAAAGTGATCTTCAAACGACAAACTCTCAACAAGTATGAACCGGCGCGGCAGCAGCACGCGCGTTCTTAGTATCATGCAGGAGCTGCATCAACTGCGTGAAAAAGTCTCTGCATTTTCCGAGAAAAACCGTGAGCTAGCTAAAGCGTTGGTAAGTAGGCTTTTAGGCGGTAGATGCACCTCAAGTCACATTACTCTGCACTTTTATCGCAGACTATCACCAAGCAGGAGCTTACGAAAGGTGAGTCTGTAGGAGGTTACTATGACTTCAATTATGACTTGGCTGATAGTGGCTTTGCAGCACGATCAGCTCAAAGCGCCTTCTTTTCGGACCGAGGTGGGCTCGGAAATGAATTTAGGAACCTTATGCCTTCAATGTTATCTTCTTTCTTCTAGTTATGGAGTGGATGAAAACCCATCGAAAACCGGTTGAAGGCAAGCAGTTTGTAAGCGCAACTGTTGTGAACAATATAACCTGACTTTTTTGCAACTAAATTAGTTCAACACCGGGCTATTCAATGCAGCTTTAAAGAAGTTGAACAAGATACGTTTGCGTCAATCGAATTTAACCAGCTCAAGAAAAAGCATTCTGTTTCTCCTTATCATAAGCGCAGAACTAAAAAGCTTTTTCAATCGGTAGGATGCTCCTTGAAAACGTAATTCTGGTATTCGGTGCTCATTAATCGTTGCTCGCAAACCCTAGAAACGACTATCATTGGCGCCAATTACATGTACAAAAGCACCGACAGCTTTTGATAAAGCAAACGTAATAAATGCATTGGGCGTTATATTAACACTCTGCTACTTATCAATATTACGATGGAAGAATACCTGTGCAGAAATCAATAGCAGTGCTACGAAAATTGTTTCGAAGGTTCGTGAAGATGCGGGTGTCTCAATATGCACTACTTTAATAAAAGTGATGTGGTTTCGTCATTCGCCACTTCCGATTCGAAACGAATAAACGTAAAGGTACATCCTATTAAGCATGGTTATATGAAAGAAGTAAAGTCAACCTTAAATATTCGTTGCAGAGCGGCGTGAAAAGGCGACTGCGTCAGCGAGATACCAATATGTCATACGTTGAGCCGAAGCTGAACACAAAACTTCGACGGGTCTATAAAAACTGCCACATTTACACAATTTGCAACATCTAATGGCTATAGGTGCATACTAGGGAGATTACTACGGCTTAGGCACACGTACAGGCCCACCAACTCATCAGCGATCTCCATTAAACGTGAATTCGAGGTCCCACAGCGCAAAGTTGGATTTAAAGTCCGCAAGCTTCAAGCAGCAACGCTTAATGTGTCAGAGCACAAGCTCTAGAAGGTCCATCAATCGTATATCTTACGAAGAACCCAAGCTCAACACCAAGCTTCGCCAGGTACGTGCTTGTCGCATCTTACTCAAAGAATTTTGTGATCTAATCCCCGATCGACATCCCAATTGCCTAGGGTGACAAGTTTACCTTTACTTAATATCGAACATTAGAACTCCATAATTAGTAACCTGCACTTACCATATCATTTCTATTCTCTATTAATACTAATTGGCCGACGTAGCGATTTTCCGGTTTAGCCCTTTCAGTAAACGGCAGCAACAGCACAACACAACCAAAAGCGACGGCTTCACCTGACTGACTCCCTCCCTTAAATTGCCTAAACTAGGTGTCCTATGGGCTGCGCTAGATCTAAACCTGTAAGCCGTTTTGCAGCTATGAGTGCAAAAATATCAATCATTAGTCTAAACTTGGGAGCTAATCTTCATCTGCACATGCAAGGACCTCGATGTTATAGATAGGAACTCGCAGCTGAATTTAAAGGATGAATATACTGCCACAGTGAACGGCAAGGCGACTATGTCTACCACGAACGCTAATAGTTTTGAAGAGCAGTATACGCTGGGCAAGATTATCGGCTCGGGGACCTATTCAGTCGTGCGCATCGCGGTTCATAAGCCCACGGGTCAGCGCTACGCTATCAAGTGCATCAAGCGCGAGGGATTAGTGGCAGAGGATATTGAAGCTCTTACGACCGAAGTTGCCATTCTGAAACAGGTGAGCTACAACCTCGTAATGTTATGTCGTGGATCATCAAAATTGACATTCTGACTTGCCCACAGATGAATCACCCGAACATCATGATCCTCCACGACTTTTTCGTCGAAGATAAATTTTACTATTTAGTGACAGAGTTCATGGAAGGTGGCGAGCTCTTTGACCGCATTGTCGAGAAGGTTGGTATTTGATGATTACTTAGTATTATGAGAATTTTACTCATCTGCTCAATTTTGTCGATTCTTTTAGTCGTACTACAACGAAAGAGAAGCCCGCGATCTGATAAAATTATTATTTGAGGCCATCAAGTATTGTCATGATGCCAACATTGTGCACCGCGATCTTAAGCCTGAAAATCTCCTACTTACAAGCAAAGACGACGATGCTTCCATCAAATTGGCAGACTTTGGTTTTGCAAAGAGGATCGAATTTGATAGTGAAGGCCTTGTAACGGCATGTGGCACACCTGGGTATGTAGCTCCAGAAATTCTTGAGGGCAGGGCGTACGGAAAGACGGTAGACATCTGGAGCATTGGCGTCATCACGTACATCTTGCTTTGCGGTTACCCACCGTTCCACGATGAAAATCACAATGCGTTGTTTAAGAAAATCAAAAAGGGCAAATTTCAATTTGATTCACCGTACTGGGACCACGTTTCGGACGACGCCAAGGACCTTTTGACGCAGATGCTTGTCGTGGAGCCGGAGAAGCGGTTCGTGCTGTTATTGCCACTGTTGTTACTGCTTTTAGCATGTTTCTAATTTGCAATGGATTGACAGCGCAACAGTGGATCAGCTGTTGAAACATCGCTGGGTCACAGGCACGGACGTTGCCACTGTGCAGCTCACGAGCGCTCTGGAGGAGTTACGCCGCTTTAATGCACGCCGCAAATTTAAAGCTGCTGTCAGTACTGTATCGACGACCGTCGGTTTCAGCAAAAAATACAGCAAGTCACATAGCCAGCCTCAGTCATTTTTCGATGAGTCCGGGGATTTTGACCTCGACAACCTGCCTGAAATCTCACCCGTGGAGTTGGAAGCGGGCAAGAAATGACCACGAAGTCGAAACGCAATGAAAAATCTGGCTTTATTATGTTAAATTTTATAAATAAAATTACCGATTATTGTATAGGTTAAGAATTTAGTTTAACTTCGACCATGACGGCAGGAGCTTGCGAGCGTCGGCAACTGCCGTACGATGCGCTGAACCCAGAGTGGGAAAAGCGAGAATTTGAAAAGTTCCAGGCTTCATCTGGCAACGCCCGGCAGCAGGCGCCGTATGGATCGTATCTTTTTGGGCGGTTAATGCAGTCGGATTTGCATGAAAGCTGTCTTCCAGCGCTGCCCGCAGACATCGCAAAGTGTAATGGTGCCACTGTCCAGGGTATGTGCATTTTACAGGTAAGGTGAACGATTTATAATGCGTAGCGCTAGAAATTATAGACTTACGATGCGGCTACAATAAGTAGTTAGTGGACGTGGCCAATATTGGAGCGAATTTCGAGTATCGCACCGAGTTTTCTACCGCTGGACCAGCACGTACGCTTAAGCTTGGGCTCACGGATGGTCACCAGTTGGTGTTTGGATTCGAATTTACCCCACTACCGCAGCTTAGCGTCAATGTAACGCGCGGTACCAAGATAGTTGTCGAGAATGTACCCGTGAGGCATGGACTGCTATTGCTGGGGCACGATAATTGTCAACTGTTGGAGAACTCAACAGTCAGACCAAAACGCGCCACTGGAATCAAACATCATCCACCGAAGACGGATGGATTGAGTGCTGGAGTTTACTCGACTGCCCTCATGACATCTCAATTTAACTCTTCACAGCAAAAGTTGCCTGCAATTCCGCGTCGGCTGATGAAAGCAGCACCTAACGATAATTCTCAGTTAGGTTCTGTAAAAGTTTTGTCGGCACCTGTAAAAAAAGTTAGCCAAGCAGCTGCGATTAATAGTGCACTTCTGCCAGTTTTCGTCGATGCACCCTCGTCAAACGAAATATTGGACAGTGATAATACCGATCCAATGATTGAACATCTATTTTACAGTCCTAATACCCCTCGACACTTGGTAAGTTCGGATGATTCGAATAAAGAAAAAGCCAACACCTCTAGAAAGCGGGCCAGACCATCATCAGCCGGTCAAGTTGCAACGAATACGTCAATGAAAATGACTCAAGACATCCTTGTTTTGTCACCACAACGATCATCAAGCATTGCCGTTGGTGCGTCGGCTTCAAGCATATCGCTGCTAAATCAAATTGATAATACAAATGGATTGGCAACAATACGACCGCTGCTGAATCCAAAACAACCTTTCCAGTACTTTGATGCCCGCTTGCCGAGAATGTCAGCACCGATCGATGCATTGACGACAGCTAGATTCCAAATACGCGGATGCATCAAGTCAGTGGTGGGATTTCAGTTTAGCACTGGTAGATACCAGCTCCGAGTATCTGTCGAAGATTGTACTGCTTCAAGAAAAGCTGACGTAGCTGAAGATTTCGTGACGCGACTCATGGGTGTACCATGCTCAGATTTCTTGCGAACAATGCAAACAAAGGTTCAAATCGCGCATATTTGGGCGGCAAAAATGCAATTTGCGCTTATGAACTTAGAAGGTATCATGACCTTTGATACAGGGATAGCCACAACTACATTCGACTCAGTGCCACTGTTGCTAATAGATTGCCGGGATTTTCAATCGAACGATACTCGCGAGCTGTTGCAACGGGTAAAAAATTATCGTTATCTTAGAAAGTTCGACACTTGAAACGATATTGGCATAACGGATGTATCTCCTTTATTGCGGTTAATTCGTTCAGAGCGGGGATTTGCACATTAAATGAAACATAACGTCAGCATTTCTTTGTTCGGTCGCTTCAACTGCAGGATTGCGTGGAATTCCTACTAAAACGTCATTCTTGGGTGTGGCAGTTGACGGGTACATTACAAACATAAAAGTAATGTACTGTGCCTCTTCAGCGTACATATTGCGATCACTCTCAAGAAGGGTTTTGCATCGCCGACGCCGACGGTTTATATTAGCGTGCGCCACTTCAGTATTAATTGAATGGCCAAAGTCCGCAGCTTTCGCCAAAACTTCATACTCAACGCGTGAGACTTCATTTGCTAAGGTGACCGACCGGGGGTACGTAAGTCCACTTGACTTGATCTTACCAACGCAACACGGGGCAAGAACGTACGCAGCTCGCTCTGCTAGACACTTCCGCATTACCATGTCCGTAGCTTCACCGCACGCGTGCAGCGCAACTCCCACATTAAAATGGCTGTGATAGTCATCGACGAACCCGCAGAATACATCTACATTTGTGAGCTGTGCAGCAGCAATGCGCTCTTTGGCTGGAAAAAATCGGTCAACAACAATACAGGCAAACAGCAAATATTCCCACCGATTGCAAGCGAAGGCTTCTTTTTGTCGAGCAAAATAAACTTGCATTGTGGAAAGAGAAAAGCAAGCGGTAGCACCACGTATCCAGACCCTGCGCAAAATTCCACGACAACATCGTCTGGCCTGCAGTTGAAAAAATATCCGTTAGCCTCCAGGTTTGCGCAAATTCTACAAACATTGCCGTACCGAAGGATACGTTGCAAGAAGACTGCGAGATTGTCGACTTGTTGTCGCTTCTTCGTCACTCGCTCTGGAGGCAATTTACCGTCTCGTGGATGAATCCCCCTCGGAAGATCGGCCCAGGGAATAATTTGCTGCTGTGTTTCTTTCGCTTGACTTGACTTGCAAGAGATGTTAATAGGGTTACAGTAGTATCTGAGCTTCGATCGGCCAAAAGTTGTGCCTTCAACGCGTTCCAGTAATTCCTCAAACCAAAGCTGCGAGTTTCTCGGCGCCTTTAGGCCTTTCTTATACAGCTTGCGTCGACTTCGCTCTCTTTGCGAAATAGTTGGCAATTGACCAGCAGACGTTACACTAATTGTGGTTGCAGCGCTTAAAGTAACCCAATCAGCCTCATCCCAGGTGCCCCAAGTCAACATTGATAGTACGCTATTCATGCTTGTGACAGTGGCAAATTAAACCAAACTTTCAAAAGTCACTAAAATATTTTGTAAAAGAATTACACCTCCCGCCACCGGCTGTGGCACTTGTCGAAATGACTTCCCTTTTTGCTAAATACTCACAACTGTAACGGGGTGTATCGTCACGTGAATCTAACACTTAAAGATTGTTAATTAATATAGGGCAATGATATTGCCACCCGACTTTTTTTATTGCTACCCGACCATTAATAAGTCCACCCCATTTGCTACTGTCTCGCATGCCCATTGGCTACTGTCTTGAGTCCCGTCCACAATATGTATGTACAGCGCCCTACCAGACGTAATGAAATGCGGTTGGAGAACCGTTGTTGTGGTACATTTACTTTATGCGTAAAATACCCTTTTATCATATTCTAAAATAGTTAATTACTTACTTAAATCCCAATTATTATGGGTAACAGATTTGGTCGCCGCCAGATTTATATCTGGCGGCCGAAATCTATTTTAAATTAGCTAGGGTAAGGTTTTAGATTAAATAATTAAATTAAGTGCAGTTCTTCCTTTGATCTTAAAGCGTTTAAGTGCCTTCCTAAGACATGCGCGTTGGTCTGTAAGAGATAGAAGCCTTTCTATGGTATATCCTCATGAGCACTAGTTGCCACTTGGTTCTACGAACACCGAATCTTGAACTAGCATTCCTTAAGCTTTAATAGCTTGTACTACTCCCTGAGCTGTTAAACCCATTATTTCAATAAAACTAAGTGACTCTCTGAGTATGAAAGTCTTCCTCTGACTTTAGGAGTGAGGTAGCTCCGTTACACCTGGTAGCACTCGTAGCCAATCTGCACCTGGGTCTTTACAAGACTAAACCTTCACGAAAATGGAAGAGGCTCCAGAACGGTCAGAAGCGCAACGCGCCGCTTATGACAAGCTCAAAATCTTATCTGGGTTTGAACACATGGAATTTATTATCTCCCAGGGCCCAGAGGTCCTCCATGCAAGGCTTGAAGCCTTCATGCGATACGAAGCCACCCTGATCGGTCAGGTACAGGACCACGTAGCGGCATCTATGCCAACCCGGTACATCCATGTACCTGACTCAGAGCCGAGGGCTCGCCCTCTAGCTGTAAATGTGAAGACATTTAAGGGAAAAATAAGAGAAAATCCCCCTTTTTGGATTAAGTAGATGAAATGTCCATTGATTCCGCCTTGTTCTTAACAGAAATGCAAAAGGTGGCAATGGCCATTTCCAAACTTGAAGGTAGAGCCATGGAGTGGGCACTATCGTGCCGCACATCCATAAACGACGCTTTTTCCTCATAGGATTCGCTGGAACAGCAAATGATCAGCATGTTTGAACCGCGTGATCAGGCTTTTCGCATGCGAGCACGGCTCCTAGCAACTCGACAGGGTAAACGAATCGTAGGGGACTTTGTCTAGGAGTTGAGAACTCATTGCATCTATGCATCAAGACCCGGTGCGAGAAGCAATTGTCGTAACAATTTTTTGAGGGTCTCAATGAGGGCGTTGCCCGGACGGAATTATTCCGATCTCATCCTGCTACTTTCGAAGAGGCAGTTGCCATAGCGCTACGCGCTGAGTTCGACTTTAAGTCTGCTCGCGTTAGCATGCCTGCTTACTGAACAAGCTCTTCGAGCACATGGGTTCCGTCTAATCGAGCGGAACCCATGGACCTAACCCTCGTTGAAGAAGGAGAAGAGGCTCTTTAAGCTGTGGAACAGCATGAGACCATCCGTAGATGTTATTTGTGCGGAAGCACGAAACATTTACGTCCGGCCTGCCCCCTACGAAATTCGCTTAAAGCTCGATAAAACTCCAACTCCGACCTATACCAGAGATCTGGTACGATGCGGGAAAACGTTGATACTCAGTAGGTGCGAAGCGCCCTACTGGGGGAGACCTAGGCTCTGTTGAACCTCTAGGAGGTTCGAATAAACAGAACTTAGCTCCAATAAGCTCGGTGCTTAATGGCACGGGGCGAGAGTAGAACCTGGCTTGCTAGTCCCTCAAGCGACTGTAAAGGACTTTGATAAGCCGTTGTCAATTTTAATTGACTTAGGAGCGTCTTGCAATTATGTTCGACGCTTTTCCCTTGAAGGAAGTCAACAATACGTTAAGGCGCTTAAAGCGCATGAAGGTGATACAATCACTGTTCACTTAGCGACAGGGACTCGTGTCACTGTTCCTAAAGTTCCATCGAACTTAGGTATAAAGTATCTGGACTTTGACAGTTTGGAACGCTGTCTCGTCCTTGATTTGGATTCGAGATATGATCTCATCCTTGGTATGGCCTGGTTAGAACACCACGAGCGATGGATCGATTGGAGGTCTAAGACCTTAGGCGCCACTCGCAGTGTTTCTGGCAAAGTTTTAGAGAGTCTTGAACCCACCTTTGCTAGGCAATAAAAGCGCTATTGGCGCAGATCATCAAATGAGTCTGGCAGTGTTTTAGACATTGGCATAACTGAGTTAATAAACTCCAATGTTATAAACATTAATTTTGAGTCCGACTCAGCAGAAAGAAGTGGAACGGCACGTACTCCGTCGATTGACACTCGTTGTAATAACGATTCACTGAATGCTGAAAGCATTGTTGGCGGTTCGCCAGGACCTCAAGGATGTAATATCCCTGAGCTACGTGGAGTGGCACGTCTAAGTCCACCGAGTATGGTCGGCCGAGGTGGCATCAAACTGAGTATCAGTAGTGACACTGTTGGTGGTTCGCCAGGACCTCAATGGTGCAATATCTCTGAAAGACGTGGAGTGGCACGTTCAAGTCCACCGAGTGTGGTCGGCCGAGGTGGCACCACGAGAGAGCAAATCTCCTCATTCGACACCGACATTTTGTGTCAAAAAGCCAAATGGTAAATGGCGCATTGTACATGCTTATAATAAGCTTAATGCTGTCACTATACCAGCACAATCCCCCATTCCTAGAAAGGATATTCTTCAGAACAAGTGGGATGTACAAAAATGTACAGTGCACTGACCTTAGTCGATGCTTACTACCAACTGCTTATGCGAGCTAGCGATATCCCGCTTACAGCAGTTAGCACCCCCAAGCGGTTTGTTATGGGAGTGGTAGGTTATGCCACAAGGTCTCTCCAACGCCCCGCAACATTTAATCGTCTAGTGACGCAACTTTTTCGCCCTCATCGAGGTTATGCATAGATTTTTTTTGAAGAATTTTTTGTCCATAGTCGTGCGGACCAGAGTCGGTCGAATATACAAAACCATTTAGACCATTTGCAAGCAGTGCTCGAATGTATGCGCACAAATAAATTGTATGTCAATTCATAAAAGCATTTTTGGCGCAGACGAAATTTCTCTTTGGGATGCTTCACTGGAATGCGAGGCCTTATAGCGTATCCTCCTACGGAAAAAAGCCATAGTAGATTGACCGGTTCCTAAAAACCAAATGGATTTGCGTAAGTGGTTGGGTCTCGCCAATTATTTACCCAAATATAGCGAAAATTACGCTGATATGGCTAGGCCATTATCGAATCTCCTTAAAAGGATACAGAATGGTGCTGGGCTAGCATTGGACATAATGCTTTTCGAGCAGTTAAGAATAGTATTTTTCATGCCCCGATCCAAATTGGTCTTTCAGTGTCGTCTGTGACGCATCGGATTTTGCCATTGACAGTGCTCTGTTACAAACAGATGTTGATGGGCATGAACGTGTTATTATGTTCGAGTCTAGCCAGCTTAAAGCTTGCGAAAAAGAGCTACCCAGCCCATGACAAAGAATTACTTCTATGAAGTATGATCTCGTCAAATTCAGAGTTCATCTGCTCGGCTCTAAGCCGTTTATGATATATACAGATCACGCGTCATTACGCACGGCGACTAACTCGCCCCATCTCTCACAGAAAATGGCCCGATGGCTATTCTCGCGGAATACAAAAATCGAGGTGAAGTATAAGCCCGGCAAGCAGAATGCTTTGGCCGATGCGTTATCTCGCAGGCCGGATTATGAGCTCTCTCATTTAACGACTATCACGTCGCCTATTCTGAATTAATCCGTTCGGCTTACGCCAAGAATGAATAGTGTGTAGCTCTGCTACGAGCTCTAAGAACTCCAATTCAGGTAATTGATTGCCGGCACGTTTTCGTGCAAGGTTACATCGATTTTCTATTGATAACGACCTGTTGCTTAATTGCACAGACATCGCCGACCCTCCGCGTGTCGTTATTCCTCATGATGAAGACTTGAAGTACCCAATTCTCTATGAGGCACACGAAACTGTTCTTGGTGGTCATCTCGGTGAAAAAAAGACCTACGGCTCTGTAAGCCAGATTTATTGGTGGCCCAAACTTTATAAACGGGTCAGCACATATGTTCGCACATGCGAAACTTGCCAACGGGTTAAACCCTCGGCGCATGCTGCTGCGCCACTGGCGAGATTTCCCGTCCCCATAGCTTGTTGGGAGTCCATTAGTATGGATTTTGTTTTCGGTCTACCGAAAGATTCAGCCGGTAACTCCGGCATAGTGGTCTTTGTTGACCGATTGAGCAAATGACTAACTTAGCGGCCGTGCCGGATTCCATTGATGGTGAAGGTACAACAAGGCTGTTTATCGATCGCGTGTTTCGACAACAGGGTTTGCCAGTGGCAATTGTCTCTGATCGGGACCCCCGTTTCACGAGTAAATTCTGAAAATCAATTTTCTGAGTGCTTGGCACCAGATTGGGTATGTCCACTGCAGATCATTCGCAGAACGATGGTCAAACTGAACGTGTCAATCGCGTCATTGAAGACGTTTTACGCAGTTTGTGGGCTCAGACACCAAAGCGCTGGAGCTCAATGCTCCCAGTGGTCGAATTTGCGTTAACTAACGCTATACATGCCTCTACAGGCTATACTCCGTTCTATGTCAACGGTCTCACTCACCCACGCGTTCCGTAAACGATACCACTGCGTGGTTCAGGGCTTGGTGGGGGAGAATTAGCCGATAGGCTTGCTGATATCAGCCCTGTTCCGTTCGGAAACAAGTAAGCAAGTTTCTCGCGACGCGATTTAGTGTCTCAAGACATGTAAAGGATACGATGGCTGGCAGCCAATACAAACAAAGAGAACAAGCCGACGCCAAAGGCAGAAGCTGTATTAATTATTATATGGTCGGAGACCGAGTTTTACTAACGCTAAAAATCTACCTACCAACTTGGTTTCCGCGGTCTTCAAGACCAAATTGCGCCCGCGCTTTATTGGACCATTTACGGTCGTGGCCAAGAAGGACCTAGCTTATATGCTAAACCTTCCTAGCAAGCTGCGTACACACCCAGTGTTCTACGTTGGCTTACTTAAGCCATATCGGGACCCTTCCATGTGGACTTAAAGGCGCTTGCGCCGAGACAGGTGGTCGTGCCGCAGATTGCTGCATCCTCACCAGAATGTCCAGCTGGCCCCCTAAACGAGACTGCTGACGCTTTAGCGTCAAAAGACGGCCCCGAACCGCTTATAAGAGCTCTCAACCCGAGCAAGGATCTCACGAAGAAGTTGCAACTCGTGCCTTAGAGCATCATATGCTTCCGCCGAAATTTCGCCTCCCTCCGCGCTGCTTGATGCGCGGGGGAACCTTCAATTTTATGTGAAGAAACTTTTAAAGCGAGTCGTCGTAATGGTCGATACCAGTATCTGGTGAAGTGGCTAGGGTACCCGTCTTCTGAAAACTCGGGAGTTCGAGGTACCTCTTCGGCAAGATTGCCCGTACGCCGTTGACGTTTTTGAGCGCCAAGCTCACGGTCAACTCGCGTCAAACGATGCTTCCCACCACTAGACGTGGGATAGGTGGATCAATAGCCTCAGTGCGGCTTTGATCCATGGTTGTACGGTCAATCGAAGCACTGAAATATTGTCGAGGCCTTTCTTCGTTTTGCGGCATAAATGCCGAACGTAACTGCCCTTTGGCCTAAGGGTTGGCGAAACCGAAGCGAAGCTTCTAGTCCAAACGAATATCAGCCATATCCACAGACTTTCTAATATTCTAAATATTACGAAGGCGGCGGACCCGGTGTACCCAATTCTCAAATGAGACTTTGTTTTCACTCGTTGTTTCGTTTGGAAACAAAACGATCGGAATTTTCCTCAGGGAGGTCACCGAAGCCCCACTGGCTTAATCACGTAAATGCATCAGATACTGACTTAGCGTCATTATGTTTGGCGTAACATATCGCTCATGAAGAGCGTCGCGAGCAGCTATCTCCTCCGGCGTCCTTGCCGGGTCACCGGAGATCCAGGTGCCCAAGCTGTGACCGCTATCTCTTTGAGACGCTCGTCCGCACTAAGCGTAGTGAATCTATATTCACTATGAGCTTTAGTTTCGCTATCTCGGTAGCTCGTCGACAAGCTTGTTCCTCTATGAGGATTGCTTGCTCTTGCTTTTCATCGAGCGGATTAGTAATGATGTTGGACTCAGGGTTTTTTCCTGCTAAATGCAGTTAAGAATTAGCGGCACCACGTTCTGGGAACGGATTCGGGGCCCGCCGACGTTCATCCGGAGGAGAAGGCGTGTAAGAACGACGCTCTTTCTCCTCATCCTCTGATAGAGAGTGGCTTTCAAAGTCCACCATCCCCTCATCGTCGAGGAAGGTGCTAAGAGTCTGTGACTCACGCTTGATTGTCATGAGACAAAGGAAAGAAAAACAGAACCAAACGATTAGCTGATTAAGTTCCAACCTCAAAGAGGAAATGAAGCGAATGTTGTCACTCGGTGTCTAGAGTCTGATGGGGGAGGATGTAATTGAAAACACATCGGTTGGAGAACCGTTGTTGTGGTACATTGAATCTATGGGTAAAAAAACCTTTTATCCTTTTCTAAAAAAGTTAATCACTCAAATCCCATTTATTGTGGGTAACAAAAACGGTCGCCGCCAGATTTATATCTGGCGGCCGAAATCTATTTTAAATTAGCTAGGGCAAGGTTTTTAGATTTAAATATTTAGATAAAGTGCAGTTTCCCTTTTGATCTTAAAGCGACAAGTGTCTTCCTAAGGCTTGCGCATTGATCTGTAAGAGATAGAAACCTTTAAGGTATATACTCTTGGTCACTAGTTGCCACTTGGTTCTACAACCCCCTGAATCCCTTGAACTAGGATTCATTAAGCTTTAATAGCTTGTTCGAATCCCTGAGTTGTTAAATTCTTTTGTTCTATAGAACTAAAATACTCTCTGAGTCTATAAGTCATCCTCTGACTTCAGGAGCGAGGTAGCTCCGCTACAGGAGGTCTATGAGTTAATTTTTGTAGGCGGGCACGTCTTAATGCGGCCACTGTTGTGGGGTGTATTGTATCATGAAATTAACACTCAAAGGTTTTTAATTAATATATTATACAAAAGGTAGATAATATCTGGAGAATATGAAGAAAATTGCTTTACATAGTAATATTCGGAAATTTTATGCATTGGTAGATATAGGCCATTATATTTACTTGCACCGCGGTCCAGTCAGCGCTGGACGTGCGCAAAGAGAGAGACAGATAAGACTTTTATTACATGTTTGTATTAGTTTATATTTTAGTTAGTATTAAATAGATAAAAGCAAAAGAACACAATCTTATTAAATACAGTTTACTTTTAACCCTCTTTATAGGAAGAGTGTTAAAAAGAGTCTTCCTCTGCACGTACTAGTGTACGTGAAGTGACGTGAGGCACCACTTGCTTTGAGGCAGTGCGAAGTGGACTTATACTGAAGCAGTACAAGTCGGCAGTGCCCCGTTACACCTGGTAGCACTTTGTAGTCCGTCCAAGGACCATGGTTCCATCATCTAACATGAACATGTAAGATGATAATGAAAAATACGCATCACGTTTTGCGTGATAGCTACTCCTTTCTTAGTGACATAGAAAGGAGTGCGGTAGAACGAATGAGTTCGACCGTAATGAACGATGCCATCTTGACCATGCTGTTCAGATCGGACATAGATGCCCTCCAATTAGCCATCGCCAAGTTCATATAACATGAACTTGACGAGGCGAAGGAGAAGGTAGCCTTGCTTAATCAGCAAGGCTCTCAAAAGGCACAACTGTTGAGGTTACAGCAGGTACAGACCCCTGTACCTGGGATGACACACACGCGTCGTCTGGAAACCTTAAAGATTGACATCTCTAAGTATAGTGGAGTCGAAGAAGACTCCCTCTTGAGATGGTTTGTCGAGTTAAACGATGTTATAAGGGCTCGTCATATCGTCGACGAGTTAATGTAAGTCGCATTTGCTCAGTCAAATTTGGCAGGTCGTGCCAAACCTTGGGCACCAGGCCTTAAGTTGCGCGATCCATATGTCTTTGGGTCGCTAGAGGCTTTTAAAGCCCGGCTCAAACAGACGTTTGAACCGCCTAGGGCTGTGTTCAGAGCTCGATCAGAGCTTTTGAAACTCAAGCAAGACAAACGTGATTTTCATGCTTATGCCCAGCACATACGACTCTTAGCGAATTGTACACGAGCAATCTAGTCTATAAGCACACTTGATTACGGTGTCCATGCAAGGTCTTATAGATGGTCCTGTAAAGGCCCACCTGTTCCGCTTGGAACTGGATACGCTTGATGAAGCAATATCCGTAGCGGAACAGAGGGACTTTAGCATGAGCCTGTCTCAAGCCAAATCATCGTCATATCGTCCTCCAAGACAACACGAGCTTGGAAATCCAGAACCTATGGACCTCTTCTTTGTCGAAAGCAAGAAACCTTGCTTTTCGAAACAAAAGCGATTGCAGAAATGCAATCGCTGTCAAAAATTAGGACACCACCCTCATGAGTGTAGTGCATCTAGCCCAGTACCGAGAGGTACTGAACGTATTTTTGGACCGAATGCCAAAAAGGGCAACGGTCGCGGGTCCGACGTTGTTGGAAAATCGCAACAGCGAGGCGGACCGCAAAAAAAACGGACGGGGTCAGTAGGGGCGCAACGCTCTACTGATCCAGCAACCTCAAGACAAACGAAACAAAAAAACCACTGTTGCAACAATCAATAATGAGTATAAGCCTAATGTTGCAACATTAATTTGCAAATCTCTTGGCTAAAGTTGCTTCAGACACACAATCATTATGTGTATCTGCACCAGGCGATGAGGTATCCGTGGTTTATGTCGTTAGTACGACTGCACAAGATCAAAGTGTGATTACTAATCACACTATGGAGTCAGCTGCTGGCAGCTGTCCGAATGCACAGGTAGCGCTAAAGGTCCACTTCTCGTATAATTCGAGTGGATTGAGACATGAATGTACGCATAGCGGGCGGTATTCAAGAAATATACCGGTTGTCCGAATTGGACAACACGATAATCGTAGGTCGAGCAGAGGACCCGACTGTGATAACGCAATCACAGTCGGAAGACATTGAAAGAACAAGTCCCACGTACTAGAGGAGAATTCTCCTCAAATAGTTAATGCTGAAGTGACTAGACTTCAGTATCCTGAGGGATTGATCCCTCGGCAGCTGTGGATAAATCCCAGGAAGAAACCGAGACATTGAATGTCTTTGTTAAGGACGGATCAAGAGTAGGCGCTAACACTCTTGATCTGTGTGTGCCTTCGAAATTAACTTTGGAGACTACTCAATTACTAAGCCTAGAGCCCAAGCGGTTCTTGAGAGATCTGCATAGTGGTAGAATCAAGTAGATCTGCGTACTCGTCACAGAGGACGAATACGTAACCGATATTTGGTTGGCGGTAATTTTTGCAGAGAACGAACGGGTTCTTAGCAGCTCATCGATGGACGAAAGTGTCTTCGATGTGAAGACTCGAATTGAGATATACTACTCAATCCTGGGAGCCACTTAATGCAAATCCTTTACACAAAGATTTAAATGAATTCAGGGATGTATCCCCTGAAGCAATTTCATACGACCTATATAAGGATAAAGGCACTCGACATGAGATCGAGTTCAAACCGGGCTCGAAGTACTGTGTCATGAAATAGTGGCCACTGCCTCGTGAAAAAAGTACTTCCGTGTGCGAAAAGCCACAGGAGGGTGGCGGATAGTACACGCGTTCAATAAACTGAATGCTGCAACTGTATCGGCTCAATCGCTGATACCTGGAAAAGACGTAATCATAGATGGTTTGTCTAAGAGTACCGTCATTTTGTGGATCTGCTGGATGGATTTTATCAGATCCTTATGCGTGAACGGGACATCCCGTGCACAGCAGTGAGCACTCCCAGTGGGATTCTCTGGGAATGGCTAGTAATACCACAGGGGCTTAATAACGCCCCTGCAACATTAAACAGATGCGTAGCGAATCTATTGAGACCGGTGCGAGAATTCGCACGAGTTATTTCGACGATGTTTTCGTCCATAGCCGGGCCATGGACGGAAAGACGGACGTGGAAGTTCAAGAAAAACTCAGGTTCGTCAGGTTCTTACACATATGCGAAAGCACAGGTTGTGCGCAAATCTCAAGAAGTGTATATTCGCTGCAAGCGAAATACCACTTCTTGGGTGCATCGTCGGAAAACACGGCGTGCGCTCTGATCCCGATAAGATCAAGGCAATAACCGACTGGCCAGTTCCAGTCGATGGTAAGGCATAAGAAAAGACGAGAAATGGTTATCGAATGCTGATAGTCAGCGTTCCTTTGAAGGTATTAAGTAAAGCTTGATGCAATCGCCCATCTTGGCGATTGCAGATCACGACAGACCATTCCATGTGGTCTGTGACGCCAGCGATTTCGCAATCGGCTGTGCGCTGATGCAATGCGATACCGACGGCGTGGAGCGCGTGTCTGTTACCAATTGCGTCAGCTGCGAACAGCAGAACGCAATTACTCAGTACATGACAAAGGCCCCTTGCCCTGAAATATGCACTGAATAAGTTTAGGGTCTATCTTCTCGGAGATAGACCGTCCATTGTATATACGGACCATGCGTAATTACACACGGCCGTAGATAGCCCACACCTCTCTAAATAATGGCGAGGTGGCTATCCTTCTTCGCGGAATATGAATTCTCCGTAGAATACAAACCAGGACGACTCTATGTCGTCGCTGATATGTTATCACGCCGACCCGATTTCGAGCCGGCTGCGCATTCCAACAGTGAAAATAATCCCACTGTTGCAACACTCATTTCAAGTGTTCCGTCATCCACCTTGTTTGATGACATAAAGAAAGCCTACACAGAAGATAAAGACCTTCTGCGTTTGATGGGTCATTTGATGAATACATCCAATAAATTAGTTCAAAAATATACTGGCTTTATATCGATCGTCAATTGGTCGATGCACAACACGCAACGGCTTACTGTACTACACAGCCGTTGCCGGTGAAACTCCACGTGTCGTCGTCCCAAGTCATAATGATTTGCGATTGCGCATCATGTATGAGTGTCACGATGCACCAATAAGTAGGCTACGTGAGAAAACCTATCTCACAGTAAGTCGTGACTTTTACTAGCCTCGCCAGTATCAGTTCGTGCGCAAGTACATTCGTGCTTACGAGGTATGTGAACGGGTGAAGCCTAACCCTTCATCCCGTGCCCCTTTTTAACCTCTACCAGTTCCGGCAGAATGTTGAAAGTCCGCATCTATGATCTTCGTCTTCGGGAAATTGAAAACGATCACAAAAACAATGAACCCCTTGTTTTTGTAGACAAATTCAGCAAATTGGTACATCGTTTTGCAGTACCAGAGTCAATCACGGCTCCGGGCTGTGCCCATGTCTTTATTGACACGGTATTTGACTCCACGGTTTACTTCGTGAACTGGTCTCGGATAGAGATCCACGGCTTACGGCGAAGTTTCGGCAATCTGTGTTCCGATTTCTCGGAACACGGCTGACTATGTCAACTTCTCATCTTCTAGAGACAGATTGTCAGACGGAACGCGCAAATTGCGTCCTCGAAGAGGTACTTCGACGTTACGTCCGATTGTATCTGAATTGGAGCGAGTTTTTGCCTATGGTCGAATTCGCCATCAACAATTCGGTGCATGCGTCTACAACGCAACCATTTCTGGCTCATGCTCATCACGCGTCGAAGTTACCCGCGAGTGATGTCGATATCGAAGCAATCGATACCGAAGCAATCGACATCAAAGATGAGAAAGATCTCATGGCACTCCGCACAAAGCGCACTGGAAAAGACAAAACAAACGAGTCAGCAGAGGAAATTTTGCTGGCTTGAGAATCAGTATTCCGTTTCGTACAGGATCCCATTGCTAACGCAGTGAACCGTCAGAAACGGAACGCAGACAAACATGGAAGAGCAAATGTTCTTTCGTTTGAAATTAATGACCTTGTACTACTCTCCACGGTTCACTTACCTAAGCGTGTAGTCACTAATGTGGGTAGCAGTAAACTACTACTTAAGTTCATTGGGCCATTCCGTGTACTGCATCGCAGAGGAAATGCATAAACAATAGAATTGATGGTCGGCTCCGCCCGTACCATCAGTGCGCGGTTTCTTCCAAGGACGAATCTGACTACCCTTTTTAAAGAATCCCTATAAGATTCCTGTGCTCACGAACCTGATTTTCATGCTGAATCTGGAGATACTCATGTCGGGTCCGAAGATCCTCGAAACCGCGGTGAGCTGACGACAGTTCATCACGAAGAGCGTGAAATTTCCGTTCGTACTCCAACTTTGAGTACGCACTCTTCGAACGATTTCCAACCGCACGATATAGTGAGTTTGCTGCTTCACCGAGTGACGTTTACCGCGCTCGTGTTCAAGATTCTCCTCCAATGCATGGAGGTAGTGATCGAGTTTGTCGATCTTCGACTCTATATCCGACACACGGTTGGGATCTAATCTTTCCTCTTCCACCACAAACATTAGTGTATTTCCACGGTGGTCAACGTTTCCTTGTGAAACGTATTCTAAATCACCGTGATATGAAGGGGCAGCGAACGAGTTATCTGGTTCGCTGGCGCGACTATCCACCTTCACATGATAGCTGGGAGCCTCGTTTCCAGCTGGTTGTTGACTTTGGGGGCCTCATTCGTCAGTATGACGAGACCCATCCGATGGATCAGAAGGTCCATCGGAAAACACGCGCCCCTGGCGCCTGTAAATTGATTGCAAAAAGTCAATCGCCTCGCGGATCCCGAGAGAGATGCGAGCCCATCCCCAACGCGAAGAAAGGGAGTAAACATTCCCTTTCACTCATTTTGCGAATGAACGCGCTCCAGGCTTGCATCAACGAGATTTTATCGCTTTTATTATTGCCACTGTACCATCGATGCTTATGAAACGCATCGAGATAAAATCATCATCAGCGCGAAATTTCTTCGCGCTGGGATCAAGGCCATGTAGCTTTGTCGCAACAAACAAAAGATATTTATTGTGAGGCTAAGTCTCTCCAGACAAGCTATTACCTAGCCGTTCGGTCAAAAGCCACTTTTTTCAGGGGCAAGACGGGACATGTTATTGTCTGCGCTTCCCTGAGTGGTGCCCACTGAAGCAGGGTTACCACGAGAACTTTTGTTGCGATGGCTTGCGCCATCGTCATCACCACGCACAGAAATATGTGCGGGTGACGGCACGGGAGTCGGTGCTGGCGATGAGGAATTAATCTCATCGTCAGAGCCAAACATGCTATAGCGAATGCAATTAGAACGTCTATCCAATTGATCCTCCTCATTCGAAGGCTCATAGTCAGCCGCCTGACGATAATCATAGACTGTTCTGTTTTCCTCGAGTCGGCCATTTCGTCCGACTCGAATTCGTAGTCGAACTCCAAGAGGTGTCGCATCCAAGTGGTGTATCAGCAAATGTACCCGCAACATTAAGAGTAGCGGGAGAAGATGACACTACGGCAGCGGAACGTCTGCCGCAAGAGACAATAATGCGTCGCCTGTATTGATTTACGTTAACGCTATGAGCTTGAAGATGGGCTTACGGTCGAGATTGCAAACCGGAAAGTAAGTTATATTTTGAGTTTAACTTTATCCTACCGTTAGCTTTAT
>NC_090613.1:7438390-7445713 GCF_004359215.1 Bremia lactucae
CTCGTTATAAATGATTTCCTTTTTACAAGCTTCGTCCGGATTTGGATGACTGTGGGAAACGTGATGGCGCAGGTTGATGATTGATAACATAAAAGCTAGAAACGTTTGGGCTCTTTTTAATCAGTGAAAAAACATCGGAGCTTAAAATTATATTAGAATAATACGATAGTTAATAATATCGAACTATAAAATTTAAGAAACGTATTGTCCAGGTCGAAGATCAATCTATTGTTATATATGTGTAACGGGGCACTACGACTTGTACTGTTCCAGTACAAGTCCACTTCACACTGCTTCAGTTGTGAGTGGTGCCTTTCGTTAGGTGACGTACACTGTACGTGCAGAGGAAGACTTCCCTTAAGACAAGTTAACTTAAGAGGGTAAAATGAAAATTGTATTAATATTGTAACTGGGTGTATCGTTACATGAAATTAACACTGAAAGGTTGTTAGTTAATATATTATCTAAAAGGTAGATAATGTTTGGAGAATATAACTTTACATGGTAATATTCTAAAAGCTTATCCATTGGCAGATATAGACCATTATATCTACTTTCTCCGCTGTCCAGTCAGAGTTGGAAGCGCGCAAAGAGAGAGACAGATTAGACTTTATTACATGTTTTGTATTAGTTTAAAATTAAGTAGTATTAAATAGATAGAAACAAAAGAACTTAATTATATTAAATACTGTTTTTAATTAACCCTCTTTAAAGCAAGTGTTTTAAAAGAGAGTCTTCTTCTGCACGTACTACTGTACGAGAAGTGAGGCACCACTCGCAGGTGATCAGTCGAGATGTCACGTTCGACGACTGAGGCAGTGCGGAGTGGACTTGCACTGAAGCAGTACAAGTCAGTAGTGCCCCGTTACACCTGGTAGCACTTTGAAGTTCGTCCAAGGACCACAGTTTCATCATCTAACATGGACATGTTAGATGATAATGGAAATACGCATCACGTTTCGCGTGATAGCTACTCCTTTCTAAGTGACATAGAAAGGAGTGCGGTCGAACGAATGAGTTCGAGCGTAGGGAACGATGCCATCTTGGCCATGCTGTCCGATTTCGGACAGAGATGCCCTCCATTCAGCCATCGCCAGGCTCATACAACATGAACTTGACGATGCGAAGGAGAAGGTAGCCTTGCTTAATCAGCAAGGCTCTCAACAGGCAGAAGTTGAGGTTATAACAGGTACATACCCCTGTACCTGGGATGACGCACACGCGTCGTCCCGAAACCTTAAAGATTGACATCTCTAAGCATCGGGGAGTCGAAGAAGACTCCCTCTTAAGATGGTTTGTCTAGTTGGACGATGCCATAAGGGCTCGTCACATCGTCGACGAGCAAATGCAAGTCGTATTTGATCAGTCAAATTTAACAGGTCATGCCAAAACTTGGGCATTGGGTCTTAAGTTGCGCGACCCATATGTCTTTGGGTCGCTAGATGCTTTTAAAGCCCGGCTCAAACAGACGTTTGAACCGCCTAGGGCTGAGTTCAGAGCTCGATCAGAGCTTCTGAAACTCAAGCAAGGCAAGCGTGATGTTCACGCTTATGCCCGGCACATACGACTCTTAGCGAGTTGTATCACAAACTACACAGTTCATAAAAACACGTTGATTACGGTGTTCATGCAAGGTCTTACGGATGGTCCCGTAAAGACCCACCTGTTCCGCTTGGAACTGGATACGCTTGAAGAAGCAATATCCGTTGCGGAACAGGAGGACTTTAGCTTGAGACAGGCTCAAGCTAGTTCGTCATCATATCGTCCTCCAAGACGACACGAGTTAGGAGGTCCAGAAATCATGGACCTTTCTTACGTCAAAAGCGAGAGACCTCGCTTTTCGAGCAATAAGCGATCGCAGAAATGCCATCGCTGCCCAAAATTAGGACACTACGCTCATGAGTGTAGTGCCCCACGCCCAACACCAAAAGGTACTGAACATAATTTTGGACCGTATGCAAAAAGGGCAACGGTCGCGGGTCCGACCGCCGAAAAACGGTTGGGGTCAGTAGGGGCGCAACGCCCTACTGATCCAGCAACCTCAAGAGAATTTGCAAATCTCTTGACTAAAGTTGCTCCAGACACGCAATCATTATATGTCTCTGCACCTGGTGATGAGGTATCCCTCATCACCTTTGAAGTTAAAAGCGACAAATGATTTGTCGAGTGAGTGCGATGGCCACACTTGTGGTAACGTCGTTAGTACGACTACCCAAGATACCAGTGTGATTATTAACCACCCTGTCAAGTTAGCTGCCGGCGGCTGTGCAAATGCACAGGCAGCGCCGAAGGTCCACCACTCGAAGAGGTCGAGTGAATTGAGACATGAATGTACGCCTGGCGGGCGACATTCAAGAAGTATACCGGTTGCCCTAAAGAGACAACACGATGATCCTAGGTCGAGTAGAGAGTCGACTGTAGAGGACCCAACTGTGATAGCGCAATCACATTCGGAAGACGTTGAGGGAAGAGGTTCCCACGAACTTGAGGAGAAATTTCCTCAAATAGTTGAAGTTACTACACTTCTAGATCCCGAGCAATTAACCCCTCGGCAGCCTGTGAATAAATTCCAGGAAGAAACCGAGACATTAAATGTCTTGGTTAATATCAGTTCGAGAGTCGGCGCTTATACTTTGATCTGTATGCGCATCTGAAGTTAACTTCGGAGATAACTCAATTACCAACCCTAGAACCTAATCGGTTCTTGAGAGATCTGCATGGTGGTAAAATCAAGCAGATCTGCGTACTCGTCACTGATGACGAATACGTAACCGACATTCGGTCAGCGGTAATTTTTGCAGAGAACGAACGGGTTCTCAGCAGCTCATCGATGGACGAAAGTGTCCTCGATGTGAAGACTCGGATTGAAAGATACACTACTCAATCTTGGGAGTCACTCAAGGAAAATTCTCTATACGAGGATTTAAAGAATTCAGGGATGTATTCCGTGAAGCAGTTCTATGCGAGTTGCCTAAGGATATAGGCACTCGACATGAGATCGAGCTCAAACCGGGCTCGTAGTACTGTGTCATTCAGCAGTGACCACTGCCTCGTGAACAAGTACTTGCGATCGATGAATTCTTTGTCGATCGATTAGAAGCGGGCCATGTAAGGGAGTCAACCTCGCCACATAGCTCTCCGACCTTCTGTGTGCGAAAGGCCACAGGAGGGTGGCGGATAGTGCACGCCTTCAACAAACTGAATGCTGCAACAATACCGGCTCAAACGCCGATACCTAGAAAATACGCAATCATAGATAGCATGTCTAAGAGTACGATCTTTTCGTCTATGGATCTGATGGATGGGTTTTATCAGATCCTTATGCGTGAACGGGACATCCCGTACACAGCAGTGAGCACTCCCAGTGGGATGCTCTGGGAATGGCTAGTGATGCCTCAGGGGCTTAGTAACGCCCCTGCATCAACAGATGTGTAACAATCTGTTGAGACCGGTGCGAGAATTTGCACCGAGTTATTTTGACAATGTATTCGTCCATAGCCGGGCCATGGACGGTAAAACGGACGTGGAAGTTCACAAAACTCACGTCGGTCAGGTTCTTACACTTGTGCGAAAACATAAGTTGTATGCAAATCTCAAGAAGTGTATATTTGCTGCAAGCGAAATACCACTTCTAGGGTGCATCGTCGGTAAACATGGCGTGCGCCCTGATCCTGAAAAGATCAAGGCAATTACCGACTAGCCAGTTCCAGTCGATGTCAAGGGATTTAGAAAGTTCCTTGGGCTAGCGGTGTACTTGCACAAGTACTCACGCAATTATGCCGAGATGACAGTTCACCTCTCTCGTCTCTTGAAAAAAGACGAGAAATGGTTATGGAACGCTGGTTGTCAGCGTTCCTTTGAAGGTATCATGCAAAGCTTCATGCAATCGCCCATCTTGGTGATTGGAGATCAAGACAAACCATTCCATGTAGTCAGTGACGTCAGCGATTTCGCATCGGCTGTGCGTTGATGCAATTTGATACAGACGGCGCGGAGCGCGTCAATGTCAGAGTTTTTGTCGTTTAAGGGAGAGTTGATGTAACGGGACGTATCGGTCATGAAATTCACACTTAAAGGTTGTTAATTAATATATTATATAAATGTAGATAATATTTGACGAACATTACTTTATTTAGAAATGTTCGGAAAGCTTATTTCCCATTAGTAGATATAGACCAATACATCTACTTGCTCCGCAGTCCAGTCAGCGCTGGACGCGCGCATAAAGAGAGACAGATAAGATCTGATACATGTTTAGTGTTAGCACATAATTTAGTTAGTTTAAAAAAATAGAAAACAGAAGAACTTAATTATATTAAATACAGTTTACTTTTAACCCTTTTTATAGAGCAAGTGTTTAAAAGAAAGTCTTCCTATGCACGTACTAGTGTACGTGAACTGATGTGAGGCACCACTCGCACTGAGGCAGTGCGAAACGAACTTGTACTGAAGCAGTACAAGTAGGCAGTGCCTCGTTAGAATACGCGTCCCATTCAGACAGTAATGGGTTTCATTGTGTACAGTCCCGTCTTTGACGATGATATATAGCTCTCGGGACATGTTTGCTCGTGAAAGACTGGAGAATTAAACTTGGTTTGTTTTTGGTTTTGGAAGAACTTGATTAAGTCCGATAGCACTTATTCTTGCCGGAGCTTCCCATAGGGCAATTTAAAACTCTTGATACCAAAGAAAAGCGAATTCACGCTGACCGGATTCACTGACTTACTCTGACTCATGTAGGACCGCAATATCCAAGCTATTTTTTTAAAATAAGCGAGTCAGTTGCTTACGGTCGAACCTATGCTTCGCAACGACGTTATTGCATGAACATTGCATGATGTCAATTTTAACAAAACGCCGATAATGTTGGGAATAGGCTTGCGCCTAAATGCGCTTTTCTTTCTTGATATCATCCGACAAGTCGGAATTCTGTTCCTTTGACCGACGTATGGCTTCTTTGCATGAGCTCGGCTTGAAGACGATCCCGACGTTCCTAGTCAGTTTCGTTGCCTTCCACGTTCCCATAACCGCTGCTGAAACCAAAGCCGTGATTACAGCACTTGATTCCGCGGACCTGATCAAGACATATCCACCTTCCCATTGCTCTTACTAAACGTATTTGACGGCTTTTCATCGCTCACGCCGTGTCGTCTTCGATATCATACCACACTTTTCCGACTACCGTGTCAGCTATTAAAACGACATAGCTATCGAGTTTCTTCTTCTTGCGCTTGGACTCGAATATCGAAATCTCAATCAGCCTAAACGCGACATAAATGCCATGCCTTCCTTATAGGCGGGCACGTGTTAATGCGGCCACGTGTTAGTGCGGCCAAGTTACACAAACAATCACAGCGACGAAGCGGTTAGACCGTCTTCGTTTGCGTGCCGTGATGAAGTTGTGGTGGGCGCCTTAGCGACCTCACCCAACGCAATAAGTACTCAAGTAAGGTGCCGTCACGGGAGCGGAAATCCGGCTCCCCAGGCGCACTTTCTAAGTCGAAAGTATTTTTCAGACTGATTTATATTCAATCGCATTAACTATAGATACCTATTTTTACCAATCAAAAATGTCATCTCTGTAGATAACACTAATAGGTATTGCGAGCATATCTTTCTCGATACCTCGGGTAACTGATGGCGCTAGGCGTCATCCCTCCTAATGTGAATGCACCAATGTGCATCACGTACACAAAAGTTGGTCACAAATGTGAACCAAACCCGAAGGGTGGGTCTAATTACTTTATTTAAGTAATTGAGCATCCCCTTAATACACCAAGTGTACTTAACGGGGACTGTCTAACGTTAGGGCAACTTCAGCCCGTTACACCACCACCCCTTTTAACAAGTAATTTACATTTTAAAAATCGTCAAAGAGAAAGGAGGAACTGCGAGCTGCTTAGTTCTCTCATTTACTCTAGCGACCTGTGTTCACATACACGGCGCCAAAGATGCCACCTAAAAGGGGCCACGTTGGTAGGTCGTCTGCAAACACGCCCACTTAAGCTCGCGTTAAGCGCACGCGCCGCGATAACACGCCGGCAGCATCCAATACCTTAGTCGAAACGCCGACAGCTACTGCTGCTGTCGCATTAACGGAACTTAAGGATTCATGCCACGTTAATAGTGAGGATGTTGATCGGTCGCTCATTGTCGACTACAATTAGTCGACACCGTTGTCGTCACCTCATAGTAGTGATGCGGACAACGAGCTCATGAGAGATGGCGTATTATTGCCCATCCAAACTTCTCTCATGGCTCACAACATGGAGATAGCAACATTTACGAATGCTGTCTCGTCGTCGTCTGCGCTGGATAGCGCAGCGACTATTAATGAGAGAGCTGCTTATAAAGGCGCAGCCGCTTCTTCGTTTGGGTAAAACCGCAACGCCTCACGATCAGACCATTATCCCTAATGGTTCTGACATAGAGGACTCTAAGCCTGAAGCTCCGCCGACGACACGCGAACGTGCTCCGTCGGTGTCACAAGCCAGTGGTTTTGAACGTGGCTACGCAACGGGTGGCATATCACTAATTCTCCCTCCATATAAATGGCCTTTGCGTTCAAAAGAACATCCCGACAATACGAGGCGGAATTCACGCGCCGCACTCATTTGCATTCCGATGCGATGAAAACAGCGGTCGCAGCGAATTAATTTCGCCCGCTTGCGTATGAAAGAAATTAATGAGCGGTACTGTACCCCCTGTTTCTTCTCACCAACGCTACTTTCCGCTAGTCCATTTGAGACTAGCGAAGTGGCCTCAGCTGGTGCCAGTTTTCATAGACAGCCACCAAGCCGTGTACGTCAATACGTAGGGTATCGATCGATTCTAAGAGTCAATTTCTCCGAGTAACCTATCCATTGAAGAAAGATCTCATACCTTTGCCTCACGGAGCGGTGGGCAAGCATTCTTCCAACAAGGAAGCGTTGATTCCCACCCGCATCCATCAGTGCAGGTGGCGCCCGATAGCAGTGGCGATCTCGCCTACCTAATCGCGGCTGCCTTACATTCGTCCGTTCAGTCGCAAGCGTTTAGCTCTACGAACGACGTATTGTGGATCTCGAGGATCAAGTCTCACGACTGACCTCGGATCTCATTGATGTCCGAGCGAAGGCTCGTCAGGGTTATGAACGCCTAAAGACTCGCTTGGACCTCTTTGAAAGGATAATGCTGAGGGATCCGCGTTACTCGCGTGATGTCTCTCGCTCTCCAAGTCCTGTTCGTGGTGGGAGCCATCGGTCCGATAGCTTTTCGCCTTCACCGCCCCCCTCACCCGAACGACGCTCGACTCACAGTCGGCGTCACCATCGGTCTCCTTAG
>NC_090613.1:7445813-7468248 GCF_004359215.1 Bremia lactucae
CGGTAGCGGCTTCAGTGACGCACTGCTGGACGGTGCAGGGGGTTAATGCGCTGACACTGTTCGCAAGAGCGAACACAGTTGGCCACCCGTATATATAAATGTGGCCATCAAATTCCTCAGTCACTCGTAAGAATGTCTTTTCACGACCCGGATGCCCACTAGATGGCGTATCATCGAGATCGTGAAGGTTCATCAGCTTGAGATCTGTGTCACATCGATTCTCAAGGGATCACAAGGTGATAGCTGATGCCATAACAGGCCATCGCTGTAGCTACAGCGATTAAGCTTAGCTTTCAGTTGCAATGGAAAGGAAACCTTTAGTCCATCGAAGTGATCCAACAGCAGGCGACAATGTTCGTCCTGACTGTAGCTCTCTTGTATATCAGAGGCTAACAAACTCGTCACGTGGTATGCCTTCATGGCTGCCAACGTTGACGGCTGAAATTGTGCTTTAACACTAGACACATATTTTTTGGTGCCCTACCTCGAAGTCTGGTCTGCGCGATAAAGCGTCAGACAAGACATTAATCTTAAGCGGCTTGTATTTAATTTGAAATTAAATTCAGAGAAGAATGTAAGCCACCTTGTCATTCTAGGCGAGAGGTGCGCTAAGTTTTTTGCGGTCCACAATGTTGCGTGGTCTGTATAAATCACAAATGGTTCGGTGCTCAATAGGTGCACTTTAAACTTGATAAGAGCATATCTTAGTGAAAGTAGCTCTTTGTCATGCACAGGGTAATTCAGCTCCGCGTCTTTTGAAAGCCGGGACTGATAAGAGATGACACGGCCAACGCCGTCGTCATCCTTCTGCATGAGCGCGCTGGCGAGTGCAAAATTACTTGCATCGCAGACGACGCTAAAGGGCTTATCCGCGCCTGGCAATGCCAGACCGGTGCCTCTACAAGAGATTATTCTTCACTGATGTGAATGCATCTTCTTGTTCTTTTAACCAAACCCATTCTGTGTTCTTTTTAAGGAGACCAGATAATGGCTTAGTTTGCTCAGCATAATTCTTGCTATGCTTATGCAAGTACTTAGCGAGCCCTAGGAATTGGCGCAAATCCTTCACATGCTGTGGGATTGCCCGTTCCTTTACTGGTTTTACCTTGCCTGGGTCTGCTCGTACACAATGGGTACCTACGATGCAACCCAGCACAGGTATCTCAGGGACCCTTATGACGCACTTTTGCAAGTTGGCGTACAATTGGGCGTCCTTTAAAGTTTGCAAAAAGCGTCTGAATGACGCTTGTGCGACTCTATTGCGCTCAGCCCGTCCTCGGCCCTACTATGCACGAATCTTCGTCAAAGTAATGCGGCGCGTAGGCACGGTGCTGACGCATCACGTGAGCCACTCAGTTGAATGTCGCTGGTGCATTTTTAAACCTTGGGGCATCACAAGCCACACCCAAAGCATACCGCTTGGGGTGCTTACTGCCGTTTTGGCTACATCGGACTATTTCATGAGTACCTGATAGTAGCCATCCTTCAAATCCAACGCGGAAAAGATTGTTGACTTTCCCATGGAGTTCAACAAGTATCTTTCCGCGGAATTGGCGTTTGCGCCGGTATAATCGCCGTGTTCAGCTTATTGTAAGCATGTACCACGCGTCGTCCACCTGTGGCTTTATGCGCACAAAAGGTCGGGCTGCAGTGAGTTGATTTGCTCTCACGCACATGCCCCGCCTTGGCTCGTTTGTCGAAGAACTAATCAATATAATCAACTTGTTCTTTCGGCAACGGCCATTGCCTGCTCACACAATACTTGGTGCCAGGTTCGAGGTCTATTTCGTGTCCGATGCTTCTATCTGCTGGTAGGCGGCTCGGCACTTCTTCTGGGAACACATCGCAATGTTTCCACAGAACCTTAAAGAACGTGCTGTCTCTCAAGGCATCCGAGCATTGGGCAGCAAACATTTCCTTTTTGTTCGTTTCTAGGACGCTCTCGTCCATTGTAGACGACGAGCAACAGTCCACCAAGTTCTCTTCTGGAAGTGGTGCGACTACTTTGTGGATCTTTCCTTTCTTTAATTTGGCAAGGAACAGATCCCACGACATCTCCGGGAGATTTACTATCTTCTCGGCAATTTTAAAGACTGTCGGAGCACATCAACTGAGGATGCCTCCGCATTTTTGTCTTTGACGGCCTCGAACACCTCGTTCGAAGGCCCGTCCTCTTCAATAGGATCTGAAACAAAGGTCACTCGTTAAGACGTGCCTTTGATCGTCCTAATTTGTCGGGTACTAGTTCATCGAGTCCCCACAACCTTTGACTGGGAAGCGGATGCCGTTGCACTCCTGGCTAACGCACCCCTTCCAACCGCACCAGGCTCTTGGCACTGTGCCGGTTTATGCGACGCATGACTTCTTGTCAGCTCGCCGTCTACTGCCACAGGCTCTCGGCTCTGTGCAGGACATTCGGACGCATGACTACTTGTCATCGTCCTATTCACTACCTCAGTCTCCACGAGCTGGGTAGGAATTGGTGACGTTTGACATCCCGTCAACGCACCCTCAACTGTGTTCGACACGACATCAGTTGCATACGCCTCTCGCAGGAGCACATCCTTTCCGGTGTCCTGCGTAGAGTTCGCAACTGTGCGTGTACGCCAGTCTATCCATGGTTGGTACTTCGCCAACCATGGCATGCCTAGGATGAGGTCATACGGACTCTCCATTCCTAGCACTGTGAACTTCTTCTTTTTTTTAAGAAAAGTCACTAAAGCTGAAGGCGAGTTCTATCTGAACTCCCTCAGACTTAACGAGCGCGCCGTTCGCTAATAGAACGCTCGCTTGCCATCCTGGCAAAGCGACTCAAGCATTGCCGGTCTCTTTCTTAAAGCCGCGAGTTTCACAAAATTTTGTGATGCACCCGAATCCACTAGGAGGGTCATCACCCGGTCATAGCCTCTTACATGAGCGCTATAGATCAGCAGGGTTGAGGTCCGAAATTTTGAGACCTCAAAGACTATGCTACCCATTTGTTCTATAACTGAACTTAGCGGTAGCTTCAGAGTCCGCGTCAGTAGGGCATCCCGCCCCTACTGCGCTCCTTCATTTCCCGACCCCCCCCCCCCTCAGTGGCCGATGCAGAACTCATGCGTCTCGCACGCTGGTTCTTGCCATCGCCCTTTGGGAAGGTAGTCCTCTTGCTGGTCGTCTTCGCCCCAGCAGGGACCCTGGCATAGCAGCGAGCCATCATATGGCCGCGCTTGCCGCATTCAAAACAAACAACGTCTGCATTGCCCAACTCCATGGGAGTGACATCTGTCCTCTCGGCCGACAGCTTATACCGAGCTGTCGCCGAGGCACTGTTGTAGGATTGCTCCTCAACCAAGGCAATTTGGATTGCCCCTTCCATCGTCGACGGCACCTATCTGAAAAATGCCTATCGCGATGGGCCATGCCGTAGTCCGTTCATAAACGTGGGCACCTTACTGTGCTCCGGAATCGGACCTACGGTTATGGACACCGACAGAGCGCATCTCTTGCACATACTCTTGCAGAGATCGCTTCGCCTGTCGCGCTCCAAAGAAGCGCGCCTGAACCAACACTTCGTTGTTCGGCGGCTGGTACATGGCGCGAATCTTTTCCTTAAAGATCGCCCATGAGGGGAACGCTTTTCTGTCCGCCATAAGCGCCGAGTAAGCCCACTCTGAGGCCTTACCGCGCAGATGCGACATGGCGTACGACACCATCCGGCTGTCGTCCTCGATGAGCGGGGCGACACCGCATTGCTCCAAGGCTAAAATCCAGTGGACAATCGTGTGCGCCGCAGTTCCATCGAGCTTCGGCGGGTCCATCCGAATGGGCCTCGGCTGATGCGGCCGGGCAGAGAGCATCTCAACAGCCCTATTGAGAGCCTCGCTCCGTGCCTGCTCATGCCTCAGCTCATCCTGGGTCTGAGTGACGGACTCCGCCGCAGCATGGCTTTGTGCCTCGGACGCGGCCCTCCGCTGTCCGAGCACGAATGCCTCAAACTGCTCCAACTGAGCAACATGTTGCTCAGGAGGACTACCCAGGAGCCTGGCCAGGGCTTGTTCACCAAGTCCCTGCGCCATTAGCCCTGCCACCTCCCGATGATGTTCGGAGAGGTGGGGAAAATGAGCCCAATCAATATTGAGGCTCATCCTCACGTACACACGCAGAGATGCAGGTCTTGGGAAGGATTTCAAGTGCTACCAAGTGTAGGCAGGCACGTCGTAATGCAGCCACGCTCTACTTAGACACACCCTAGCACAGCGAGGAATCGGTTTAACCTGCTTCTTTGCGTGCAGTGAGGAAGTTGTGGTGGGCGCGTAAGCGACCTCATCCAACACACTAAGTACTCTGGTCAAGTGTCGTCACGGAGCGGTAATCCGTCTCCTCGTGCGCACTTACCAAGAAGGAAGTAGTTTTCAGACTGATTTATATTAAATACCTACTTTACCAATTAAATGTTATCTCTATAGATAACACTTAATATGTATTGCAAACGTATCTTTCTAGATACCTCGCGTAAGGGATGACGCTAGCCGTCATCAGGGATGACGCTGGGCGTCATCCCTCCTAATTTGAATGCACCCATGTGCATCACATACACAAGGGTTTTGTCACAAATGTGCACCACACCCGAGTGCTGGGTATAATTACTATTATTTGGTAATTGACCATCCCCTTAAGTACACCAAGTGTACTTAACGGGGACTGTGTAACATTAGGGCCACTTTAGCCCGTTACAGAAGCAGGTCAGTAGCACAATTGCAGATCAAGCAGCTCCAAAAAATAGCTTGGTTATCAACTCGTAGATTCAAAGGCGGAAAAGGGATTTGCCGAATTAAAAGCCAGTAATGAGCATGTACCACTTTAGAGTACAACCACACTAGCCAACCACAGAGCGTTCAAGTTCATTAACTAACAAGACAACCCTTTGTAATCTAGCGCTCTCCACCATGTGGCTCGCAACCGATATCTATAGGATGACTCGCTTATCACAATTTAAACACAAGTACCCTTCTCTTAAGCTCTTGATGCGTCGAAAAGGGCTACTATGTAACACTTAACGTTTGAGCAAGCCAGTTGAACTCGATGGCAAGGCGTTGGTGGAGGGCGACTAGATTAAAAGGAGGTGTTGCTTATATAATCAAATTGAGAAGTGATTGATTGAGCTGAGTGCTTACGGATTGTCCTATTGCCAGCTAGATTTTCCCTTGAGCTCTCTAGGTCCTATCCAAAGACTATTATTCGCTAACCATATATGGTATATAATCTACCAATCACAATGTATATGAACCTCATACTGTGGCATACCCAATTTTGGAATATATTTTATGATTATATTCTGAGCCAGTCACATTTACGTATACCTCCCTTAGAGGTTTTAAGCCACAAATTTTGGTAGAGACGATTATGCATATGTATTTATGTTTCATGACGTAATTGCAGTTACTGATAATACTGCCATTTACACAATCATGGTTAGATAACAATGGCCAAACCACCCTAACAAGTCACATTTTTTTTCCTTTAAGGAAAGCCTCAGTATGGAGTCAGCTAGGTCACCTTTGTCCCAAATGCCGTCTACTACTGTCGATAAGGCAGTATATGTGGCTTTTCTTTCTTAAGCGATTACCGGGAAGCATTTTGCTGAAGAAATATCGTCTGCAGTGTACAAGCCATTAGCTTGGTATCGCCGTAAGCATTACTCTTCCAATCTGTAAAGTCGTGCACCGTAGAGCTAAGTGAACTGTGATGTCGAGACATTATAATCGCAATCAGTACAATAGCTTCTTGCTCATTTAGTGTCAAAGTTGCCACCTATAAATTTTATTTGGTGTGGTTGCGTAGCTCGCGCTTCACTGAATGCTGCTTTACTGCCATTGTGTCCAATGTTGGTTTCGACGAGCCTTGGACAGAAAGTGCGGCTGCTCTCCGGTGAAGTTATTTCTGCTCGAAGCACCATGTGGTCAGACAAATCACTTAATGCAATTGACACAGTCGTATTTCGCAGATACTTTGATACGAATTGGGCGAACGACCACTCCGGCCGCAAGTCAACTTCTCGCTTCGTATTTATATAAGTGAATTCTCCTGTAAGCTAAAAAAGCAAATACAGTTGAACCTATTTTTTTGTTCGCGTTAAAGTTAGCAATCTAAGTCGGTAAGTGGGTTTATCACTGTGTGAGATCATTCAAGGCAGAGCTCAATATATTTAAAATAAGACTGTCATATCTGTCCTCGAGATGATCAGATATGCAGCGAATTATGGCCGTTCTTTAAGTGCATCAATATCAACAATACATTACATCCGTGGCGTGCATTCGGATTGCATATAATGATGCGCGAAAAGCAACATATTGACAAGCACTGGCAAGTAAAGCAAATGTTGATTTGCAACAGGCACCAAATTGTCAGATGGACCAAACAACATCTTCAAATCGGGAGATGCTTATGTAAATGCAAGGACACGTTACGCGTTGATACTCACTGAATATACCGCTCCTGAAGTCAGAGGATGACTTTTAGACTCAGAAGGTTTCTTAGATCTATAGAACAAATAGTTTGAACAACTCATGGAGTCGTACGACCTATTAAAGCTTAATAAAGCCTTATTTAAGGGATCCAGAGCTCTAGCTGTCGATGTGAAGACTTTTAAGGAAAAGAGGGGGAAAATCTCCCTTTGTGGAGTAAGCAGATGGAGATATTCATCGATTCCGCCTTGTTGTTGACAGAACAGCAAAAGGTGGCTATGGCCATTTCCAAACTCGGAGGTAGAGCCATGAAGTGGGAACTATTGTGCAGCACATCCAAAAACGACGCTTTTCCATCATGGGATTCGCTGAAACAGCAAATAACCAGCATGTTTGCCCCGCCTGATCGGACATTTCGCATGCGATCACGGTTCATTGCGACTCGACAGGGTAAACAAACCCTAGAAGACTTTGTCCAGGAGTTGAGAGCTTTCATTGCATCTATGCATCAAGACCCGGTGCAAGAAGAAATTGTACAAACAATTTTTATGGGGGTCTCAATGAGGGCGTCTTCCAGACGGAATTATTCCGATCCTATCCTGCTACGTTCGAAGAGGCAGTCGCCATAAAGCTACGCGCTAAGTTCGGTATGATGTCTGCTCGTGTTAGCCCGCCTGTTAATCGAACAAGCTCTTGAGCACATGGGTACCGTCTAATAGAGCGAAACCCATGAATTTAAGCCTCGTTGAGGAAGGAGAAGAGGCTTTTTAAGCTATGGAATAGCATACGACCATCCGAGAATGTGTTTATGTGCTGAAGAACGAAATATTTACGTCCGGCCTGCTCCCTAAGAAATACGCGTAAAGCTTGAAAGAGCACCAATTCCGACCTATACCAGATATCTGGTGTGGTGCGGAAAATGTCGATACCCAGTAAGTTCGGGACACCCTGTTGAACCTTTAGGGGGTGAGAGTAAACAGAACCTAGCCCAAATTAGCTCGGTGCTGCACGAAGCGAGACAAGACTGGCTTGCTAGTCGCTCAAGCGACTGTAAAGGGCTTTAATAAGCCGTGGTCAATTTTAATTGACTCAGGAGCGTCTTGCAATTATGCTCGACGCTTTTCTCTTGAAGGAAGTCAACAGCACGTTGAGGCGCTTAAAGCGCATGAAGGTGGTGCAATCACTGTTCGCTTAGCGACTGGGACTCGTGTCACCGTTCCCAAAGTTTCATTGAACTTAGGTATAAAGTTTATGGACTTTGACAGTATTAAACGCTGTCTCGTCCTTGACTTGGATTCGAGATATGATCTCATCCTTGATATGGCCTGACTTGAACGCCATGAGCCATGGATCGATTAAAGGTCTAAGACCTTAGGCGCCACGCGCAATGTTCCTAGCAAAGTTTTGGAGAGTCATGAATCCTTCTTTGCTAGGCAATAAAAGCGCTTTTGGCGCGGATCATTGAATGAGTCTGTCAGTACTTCAGACATTAAAATTTGTGAGTTAATAAACTTTAATGTTAAAAACATTAATTCTGAGCCCGACTCAGTAGAAAGAAGTAGAACGGCACGTACTCCGTCGAGTGACACTCGTTGTAATAACGATTCACTGACTGCTGAAAGCATTGTTGGCCTAAGGCCGACCCATCAATGGTGAAATATCCCTGAGATACGTATAGTGGCACGTCTAAGTCCACCGAGTATGGTCGGCCGAGGTGGCATCATACTGAGTGGCAGTAGTGACACTGTGGTGGTTCGCCGCGACCTCAAGGGTGCAATGTCCCTGAGATACGTGGAGAGGCACGGCTAAGTCCACCAAGTGTGGTCGGCCGAGTTGGCACCATACTGAGTGTCAATAGTGACACTATTGGCGGGTCGCCAGGGCATTTTGGGTCAAACCCTTTTAATGCACGTGAAGCGATACGTAAACGATCGCTGGATATGGAAGTTGAGTTACCGAACTCTTTGTTGGATGTCAAATTAGACACCATGTCTGGTATAGAACCAATACAGGCCGGAAAATCCGGAGACGTGAATGTCCCGGCTTCTAAATGTCAAATTGTCTCTACTCCAAGACAGGTAAAAAGCGAAGCGCTTATACATTCAGAAAGTGATACGAGTGAGCAATTACACACGCTTGTAAATGGTGTAACCGGTAACATTGAGGAAGAAGTTAGCCTTGCGGCAATCCCTTCGTTACATGCTCTTTAGAGCTAAACGAATTGTCTATTGATGAGTGCGGGCGAGCCTTATGGACTCGCGACTTATCTGAGATGGTGATCATTCGACCAACAATTGATTTAAACTCCTCGTCACTTCTAGACGAAGCTGTCCTGGATGACACAAAAGCTGCACTTAGTTCGCGGAATGGGTCATCGATCCTGAAAGATCCTAGATGTGGTATGTAATAATCCACCATCTGTTTTACCTACGGATTGAGGTGTCCGTCAGGAAGTTAACTTGGTTCCGGGAACAAAATACTGTGTCACACGACAATGACCTTTACCAAAGAAGCAGTGTGACGTCATTGACGATTTTGTCCGTGCTAACCACGAGGCTGGAATGGTACGAGAGAGCATATCTCCTCATTCGAAACCGACATTTTGTGTCAAAAAAACAAATGGTAAATGGCGCATTGTACATGCTTATAATAAGCTTAATGCTGCCACTATACCAGCACAAAACTCCATTCCTAGAAAAGATATTCTTCAGAACAATATGGAGTGATGTACAATGTACAGTAACTTAAATTAGTCGGTTACTATCTACTGCTCATGAGGGCTAGCGATATCCCGCTTACAGCGGTTAGCACCCCAATCAGGATGCTATGGGAGTAGTTAATAATGCCACAAGGCCTTTTTAGCAACCCGGCAACATTTAATCGTCTAGTGACGCATCTGTTTCTCCTCATCGAGGTTATGAACAGACTTATTTTGATGACATTTTTGTCCAAAGTTGTGCGGAGGAGGGTCGGCCGGATGTGGAAAACCATTTGAGAGCAGTGCTCACGTGTATGCGCACAAATAAGTTGTATGCCAATACATCTAAATGCTTATTTGGCGCAGAAAGATATTCCTTTCTTAGGGTTCTTCATAGGGAATCGAGGCCTTAGAGCGGATCTCGCTAAGGTAAAAGCTAGTAGATTGGCCGGTTCCTAAAAACCAAAAGGAATGCCTAAGTGGTTGGGTCTCGCCAATTATTTACACACAAATAGATTATGATACACCCGATCTTGAGATTTTTAAACAAGGATTGATAAATTCAACGATCCACCAGACACCAAGTACCACTTTTGTGACCTCAAGAACGTCCTAATCCGGAAGTGATGATATGTTTATCTCAATCTAGGTCGAACGACCAGTATAACAGGTAGATCTATCCTATCCAGTTACGACTGCGCAAAACCGTAGTGTAGCTGTGCACGAGCATAAGCAGCGCTGAAGATCCATCACTCAAATAAGTCAATGAAACCTGGACAAAGAAGCCTATAGGGAAGCATTCAAAGAAGAACATTACGCTTGTATTTAAGAGACATGGCGAAAATCTTTGATCGATGGGGAGTCGATTGTAGAGGATATCGCTGCCGTTGCATAATTCCAGCTCGAGGCTGCTGGGGAAAACATTTCCCTCGTACAAAAAGGAATGGGCTCCAAAATAGAAAATAAGTCCCCAACAACATGCGAAAAGAGGTTTATAGAAAGAAACCGAGACGTTAAACGTGTTCGTTATACCGTTTTAAGTGTCGGCGCTTACACACTTGATCTGCTAACACCTACGAAGTAAGCTACTTTCGCGATAACGCATTTGCCAGCGCTGGAACCGAAATTTAATGCATCGCAGAAATTATCAACAGACACTTCGTCCAGCGTCAACAGAGCTTCAAGCGACGGTAAAGCCTTAAGGCTAACATACCATTGACGATACCTGTCACTCCATAGAAAATATATACAGTTTTTTTATAATATCACTTTGTGACATCACAGACGGTTTGCGGATTGCAGTATTTATTATGCGTCTCTTCAATCTCTTTGCAGGGACCATACACCTCGTAGATATCAAACTATCTCCAAGGTAAGCAGGCTCGTTAACCTTACTTTGCCTTATGCGAGAGACGATGTGCACTTTGACATCCAATGAAGAGTTACATAGCGCGAGCTCACCACCCGGTGAATGTCGTGTGTCACTCCACAAGCATTCAATGAGCAAGCTCAGAATCCCTTAGCATTTCGCCAGCAATATCGTTATCGACATTCAATGTGGTGCCATCACGACAACCTCACTCGGTAGACTTATACGTGCCATTCCACGTTCATTGAAGATGGACACCTTAGTGACTCGGTCAAGGTCCGCGATGCTTTCACATTCAGTGATTCGGCATTACAACGAGCTTCACTTGACCAATTACGTGCCGTTTCCTGAACAGTCAATAAGCCACGTACGATGCTAATGTCATCGACATTGGAGTTAATTGACTTAGACATATAGTATTGAATAAACTGACGGAATCTGTCAGTGGATCGCGCCAATAGCTTTTAGTTGCCTTGAAAAGGTAGGCTCATGAATCGCTAAAGCTTCATTCGGAACAGTGCGCGTTGCGACTTAGGCCTTAGACCTCCAATCAATTTATGGCTGAAGACTTCATGACAGGTCATACATACCAAGGGTGATATCATACTACGAATCGATTCAAGGCAAAGTAGCTTTAAATGCTGTTAAAGCTCAAAACTTCACACTGAGTTCAACAAAACATTAAAGACAGTGACACGAGCCCCATTTCGCTAAATGAACAGTAATTGAATCACCTATATGCATCTTAAGCGAACAGTAATTGAATCAACTATATGCATTTTAAGCGACTCAGCATACCGCTGACTTCCTTTTAAGAAAGTGACGTCGAGCATAACAACGAGAGGCTTCGGAGTCAATTATAATCGACCATGGCTAATCCAAGTCCTACAAAGTCGCCTCTGCGATTAAATTAATATGATTTGTATTCAGGACGGTACTATCACTTACAGAGCTCGTTAGGGCTCAGTACTGTTTTTCCTCACTTGATAGAGGTTCCACAGAGCCACGTTTTTCTTCAGAAGAGAGCCTGGCGTCTACTTGAAGTCAGAGTTTTTTTCCGCAACGTACGAGATTTATTTTTGAGTGGGGATTTTTCTCGTTTGACGCTTGCCTAGTTTGCAGAAGGACAAGATGGACGCAAGCGCTTCGTGCTTCCGCACATGAAATTTAACGGATCTTTCTTTGCTTTACAACAGCGTCAAGCTTTGCTTCTCTGTTTTTTAGCGAGGCTGAGTTCTATTGATTCTTGTCTGTCAGGCGCGTAATATGTGATTGAAGAGGTAGCATGACACCCATGTGTAGCGTAGCGGGCTGTTTCAAGTTGCAGTCCGCGTTTAGCGCAATTTTCACAGCAGCTTTAAAAATAGCAGGTGGACTCGAAAGACTTTTTTTTGTTCACGAGCGTCTAAAAACCTTCCTTGAAAAAAATTGCCGGAACCGCCTCTTGTATTGGGTCGAACTGCGTAGCAGCGGTTTAGTTCGGAATTATTGTACATAGTCGCCATGTATTTTACGCCTTGGCGGGCTAAAAGCGTAAACACGCGGTAGGCCTTGATCGGTTAGGGGCTGTTATAGCGTGTCCTACGTGGGGAAAGCGTCGTCTAGAGACGTGCTTCGCGAGTGAATCCATTGTCTAGCTCTACCTCCAAGTTAAAAATGGCCAATGTTCCGTCATCAACCTTAGTTGATGACATAAAGAAAGCCTACAAAGAAGATAAGGACCTTCTATGTTTGATGGATCATTTAATGAATCCATCCTTATCTCGTCTTGGTCGAGAGATTTATCGATTCGTAGAATCAGTGCTCAAGAGAATGTGCCTCCAAAAGGCGTCTGACTCTTACTGATCACAGCGGAAGCCTCAGAAATTCACGGAATGCTTTAGATTATGATGGAACGAAAATATGTTCAGATTTTAAATGATAGTAACATACCTTATTTTAAGTGCGCCAGCATAGACGCTAAATTCGCATTAACAGAAGATTTCTATATGATGGCCAAAACGTATCGGCCCACCTTAACTGAAAAGGTGTCACCGATCAAATGTCGGACGGATGTTATTCTTAGCGTATACCACACTACATTTTCAAATAAAAACAATGTGCAATTCCGTTACACTTCTGGATATTCCACAAAATTACCGAAAGGTTACACACAGGATACATCTGACCAAATGTTTTACGTTTGGTATAAAATACGAGTGATTCGCTCATTCAACAATCAAGACGCAGTATTTATTATTATAGCTATAGGGCAACGTTCGTATAGGGTGACAGCAAGTACGTTCATCAAAACAATTGCATGCACGAGTGCGCAAACGAGGCTACAACACTTCAGAAGCCTGTAAGCTAAAATAAGCAGATCTTCAGAGGACAACACTTACTTTTCAGAATATTCTGCAATTGTTGAGAAACTGGATCCGAGTGAATTGTATTTACTCGGCAGTAAATGGCCTTTAGTGGTTTCAAAGGGGCCTTAAATAAATGTTCATATTATTACTTCAGCTTCAAAAAACAAGGAAGCTCAAGCGGGCGAATTTTTGTATCTTCAAAAAACCATGTATTATGCCAAAAATGTGCTGCACTCGTTCCATTATGTTTTGTAATGCCATACTATTTAACGGGGTGGTCGAACCATAATAAACATTAAAAGGAATAATAAAGAAGGATAATGAATACTATCTTCAGTGTACTATAAAAGGGAATAAAAAGACTAAAACACTATTATCGTGTAGATAATATCGTTACCACATTGGTAATGTTGTGGTAGTAATGTGACAGTTCTGTTCATTAGCTGAATTGAAATCTTCAAATCAATCCAGCAAATTGCTGCTAGAGGCGTGGATAGGGTGTGTGCAATGAGTCACTATACACTTTTTCTTACTTATATATAGAGTCAGGACAATGAGAACGTTAAATATATTATATGCATTGTTTCCTTCTCCTCAAATTAATATTCGGAGCTCCTTTCCTTCATTGCCATCAGTGCAGGGTAGCTAGTGCTAAAGCAGTATGAGCAAACGGTGCCCGAAATAGCTGGTTGCACTTCGTGGTCCGTCTGACAACACCATATTTGATGAAAGGACGGCAGCTTTTACGCCACGCGTGGAGACTTTCATTCTAGGCTTGAGAGGTTCATTTACTTAAGAGTTCTCGTACGGAAAGCGGTCAAACGTATGAATTCGACCATAGGCGGGCCAACCACCAGCGACAAATATTATTCGCCCTACAAAATGCGTGAAAAAGGGATTTTATCACCAGCAATGCTCTCGACAGGCAGTGCTGTTGATAGAGCAAGGTGCTCAACAGCTGCATTTGTTGAGACACAGCATATACATGCTGCTGACGAAAGGTTTACTGATTTGTGTGCCTTGAATGCAATCGAACGGATGAGTTCGGTCGTAGGTGGACCAGCTGTTAGCGCACTGTTGTTCGCTCTGCTGAGAGATGAGCGACATGCGGATATAGCCGACTTCTTTTAACATGAACTCGATGGGGCCCAAGAAATAGTAGCCTTTTTCACGAATAAGGCTCTCAACACGCGGGTGTGTTGAGAGAACAGGGTGCTCAACAATTATAACTATTAAGACAGCAGCATTTACATTCTGCTAGCGGGCCGACGCTTCCACGTCGACCCGAAAGCTTTAAAACGAAATCTCTCAGTCTTAGGCTGTCGAAAGTGACTCCCTTTTAGGTTCGTCGAATTAGATGCCCCCAATGAAGCTTGCCGTATCAGTGATGATGCGACGAAAGTGAAAGTTGGCATGTCCAACTTAGCTTGACGTGCCAAATCCTGGACCTTAGGGATCAAGATTCACGCCAGATTACTTTTTATGTCGTATGAGGTCTTTAAGACCCAGCTCAAGCAAACATTTGAGCCGCCACTTGTTGAATTCAGGGCTCGAGCCGAGCTCCTGGATTTGGATCAGGGCAAGCGTAATCTTGACGCTTATGCCCAGCATATACGATACCTGGTCAATTGATTCGTGAGTCATCCAATTGATGAACAAACACAGGCAACTCTGTTTCTTGAAGGTTTGCAGACGGTCCTGCTAAGAATCACCTATTTCAGCTCAAATTCGAGTCGCTCTTTTAAGCGAAATTTATAGCGAAACAGGAGGACTTCCGTCCTAAACAGGCTTTCGTCCACTCTGGAAGTTATCGTCCTCCGACACGACAAAAAAAGGAGGTCCAAAGTCTATGGACCTCCCGTATGTGGAGAGCAAGAAACCTCGCTCTTCAAGTAACAAACGATTGCATTTGTGCAATCGTTGTCAAAAGACGGGCCACTACGCCTATAAGTGTAGTGCCCCACGCCCAGTGCCTAGAAAAAATACTGAGCGAATCGATCGAGCTTCCGTAAAGAACAGCGGAGGACGCGAATCCGACGCTGTTGCAAAATCGCAACGGCTTGGCGGATCGTCAAATACGATCAGGGTCAGTGGGTGCGGAGCGACCTACTGATCCAGCAACTTCAAAAGAATTTGCAGGCCTTTGACGAAAGTTGCTCCTCACACATTGTGTGCAACTGACTCAGAAGATTTTTTTTACATCATCACCTTGAATATTGTAAAGGAAATTATATTGCCATTAAAGTTCCAAGTCGATTGTGAGGCGTCGAACAGTTTTGTTCGAAGCCAATCGCTAGAAGATCACAGACTCAAATTTAGTGAGCGCGATACATCCCTCTAACGACAATGAAAGTACGCCTAGCAACAGGCGTATCTGTAACAGTAAAGAAATGTGTAGTTGGTATCCAATGCACTTTAAAGGGTAAACAGTACGATGATGATTTCACTCCACGTATCTCAGGGGTATTGCACCCTTAATGCCCTGACGAATCGCCAATAGTGTCAATTTTGACACTCAGTATGGTATCACCTCGGCCGTCATCGTACTTGATTTGGATGACAAATTTTATGGCTTTGGATTCCAATTAATCAAAAAGTATAAACCCTGCATAACCTGGCAGCATCGAGCCGTGGCGATGCCTGCCTCTCGTCTATCAGATGGCCATCTGATGAACGTCTGGGAGCGTCCACAAGCGTGTGAATGTCCTACGAGTGAGTGCTATGGCCTTTTTTTGCTTCGATCGTTTGCGCGACTGCACAAGACCTCAGTGATAACACCTATCATACTGTGGAATTAATTCCAGACGGCTGTGAACAAGCATATGCAGCGTTGAAGTTCGGCTGCTCAAATAAATTGAGTGGTACTAAAATAGAATGCTTGTTGGAAAAGTAACGTTAAAGTCCAATGCTTGGCTACTAGAGACAGTGCAAAAATCCTAGATCGACTGCAAAGTCGATCGTAGAGGATATCGCTATGGATGTGCAACCACAGCTAGAGGCAGTTGAGGAGGATATTCCCCAAAATAAACTTGAGGCTATAAGTCCCCAAGAATCTGTGGGAATAAACTCTTCGAAACCTGTGGCCAAATAATACCAGGTACCTTTGAAAATAAGTTTTCAAGAGTAAACCGAGACATGAAATGTCTTAGTAAAGAACGGATCAAGTGTAGGCGCTTATACACTTGATCTGATAGCGCCTCCCTAGTTTATTTTGTAGATAACTCAATTGCTAACGCTTGAACCGAAACGGTTCTTGCGTGATCTGCGTAGCAGCAAAGTCAAGAAGATCTGCGTACTTGTCACAGACGACAACTATGTGGTCGATATTCGGTCGGCAATAATTCTTTTTAGGAACGAACGGGTTCTCAGCAGCTCATCGATAATCGAAAGTGTCCTCGATGAGAAGACTCGGATGGACGTTTTACGTCCCAATCCTGGGAGTTTTTGAAGAAAATTATTTATACAGAGATTTGATCGAATTCGAGGATGTATACCCAGTGACCAAAGGACCACTGTTGCTAATGTCAAAAGTGAGCATAAGGCCACTGTTGCAACATTAAGTGTTCCGTCGTTAACATTACTTGACGACGTATGAAAAAGTATCAAGTCCCTTAAAGGGTTGATGAATTACCTTAGAATTCATCTTAACAATCCTTGAAAGGATCATCGAAGTTGGATCGATCCGCAACGGATCGATACACAACATGCAATAAGTTACTGTCCTTCATAGCTATTGCTGGCGACACAATTCGTGTCGTCGTCTTCAACTGTAATGATTTGCGTTTACTTATCATGTATGAGTACCTATAAGTGGTCAATGTGGACCCGAGAAGACTTATTCACGATAAGTCGCGACTTCGTCAGGCCACCCCAGCATGCCGTCGGCAAGTACATACGTGCTTGCGAAGTTAGTTAACGGGTGAAGCTCAGTGCTTCATCCCATGATCCGTTACAACCTCTGCCTGCTCAGGCAGTGCTGGCAGTCCGTATCCATGGACTTCGTCTTCGGATTTCCCGAAGACGATCATAAGAACAGTATTTTTGTTTTCCTTGATCGTTTCTGCAAAATGGTACATCTTGCTGCAGTCCCGGAGTCGATCACAGCCAAAGGCTGTGCTCGTGTCTTTGTTAATACGATATTATGTATGACTTAATGGGTTACCCCGTGAACTGGTATCAGACCGAGACCCTAAATTCACGGCGGAGTTTTGGCAATCTGTGTTCAAATTACTTGGAACATAGTCGAAAATGTTAACTTCTGATCATCCTGAAACAGATGATCAGACGGAGCATGCAAACCGTATCCTTGAAGAGATAGTTCGCGGACACGTCCACTCTTGTAAGAGTTGGAGTGAGTTCTTGCCGATGGTGGGATTTGCTATTAAAATTTCAGTGCATGCTTCTACAAAGCATACACCGTTTTACGTGAACGGCGTACTGACTTTTATAAAGGGTGTAGGGACTCGCTCAAGCAAAGAACTTTTTTTAGCTCTTGCTCATCACGCATAGACCCTACGATCAATGCAAAGGATACTAATGTTGATTGAATAAACATTGAAGTGGACAAACTTAGTAATATCCATAATGATATTACTACGATGATGAAAGACTTAGCATCAAAAAGAATGATATTAGTGAGAACAATAATGCTCTCACCAAAGAGGAGATTGACATTTCCGCAGTGTGAACCGGTTGCACTGAAGACAAGAATAAAACCGAGTCAACACGTGATTACCTGGTAGCTAGAGAGGCATTGGTCCGTTTCGTGCAGGATCCCATCGCTGATGCGGTGGACGATAGAAACTGAACTCCCACAATAATGGGAGAGCAAACATTTTTTCAAATAATGTTAACAACCTAGTCCTAAAGTCTACGGTGAATCTACCAAAACTTGTAGTGACAAATGTTGGCAGTAATAAATTACTGCCCAAGTATATCGGCCCATTCCGTGTACTGCACCGCTAAGGCATGCACACGATCGATCACCTCGTAGGATGCGTATGCATCCTACCTTTTATGATTTGCGTCTCCGCCCTTACTATCAGTGCGAGACTTCTTCCGATTTCATATCACCCCGGAGCGGTCTAAGGCGTCTTTCAATATCTGATGTATTCGGGATAAAGGATGATAGTCTCGGAACAGAGTTTGGTTCTGACGAACCAGACGATCCACTCTTCTTTCCGAGAAAGAAATTTTTTAGCGAGCTGTCACCAGCTCAATTTGAAGAGCAGACGTGCCCTTTTGCTCGCCAGTTGATTAGTCACAACATGCGCAAAACTTCTCAACTGGTCACGGGAAACATTATCAGCCTTCATCGCTAACTCGCGACGACAAGATTGCTCGTGATCAATGTCCTCCTTCAAATAGTTAACATTCACGATGTTGATTCGGGCTGTCGAACGAGGCGAACCCGATTTTTCCTCCCTCTCCACATCCATTGACGTATTTGAGTGGTGAGAAGAGTTTTCTAGTTGAACGCTTCTTGAACTACCTTAATGTGAAAGAGGTTCGAACGAGTTATCTCGTTCGATGGCGAGGAATCCACCCGTTGGGAACCACGATCCCAACTGATGATGGACTATCAGGGTCTCGTTCGACAGTAGGACAAGACCCATCCTCTTCGACGAATGGCCCATCATAGAACGAGCGCTTCCCGCGCTCGTAAGAGGATTGGAGATTCCCAATTCCTTCGCGCATCTCACATGAGACAAGCGTCCTCCAATAAGTGTCCTAAAAATAGTAGGAACATGACCTGGACTCTTGAAATAGCACTGACATGAGCCCCTCCACGAGAGCCAAGGTGCACTTGCCTCTCTAAACAAACGGTGTAGCTTGTAGCGTGCACCGACTACGGTCCGTTTATCGAGCCGTTGACGAAAAACATTCAGATTGACAAGCCAGGCCTCGCGGCCAATGCTTTGCACATTCTGTACAAATGCTGTCCAAGCTTGGAACAAAGGAGTGACATCCTTTGCCCGATAACAAGTTTACCACCGATGCCGGAAGAAGGCATCGATTAAGAATTCCGTTTTATTCTCACCACGATTGTGAATCCTGGATGAGTTGAACAACATGATTTGATATCGATCGTTGGTCATATTAGACCAACGAGTCAGGTTACCCTTAGGGGGCAATCATGGCTTCTTTTCGGGAGCAAGCTGCAACGTATTGCGGTCTCTCTCCTGTTAAATCATGTTTACGATGACGCTAACATGACCCTCGAAGCGATCCTATGAATCGCTCATTTCCTGGTGATGCAAACTAGCACCGCCAGCAGCATTCTTCCCTTCACGATCACTCCGTTCCTGGGTGACGCATACTAGCATCAGCAGAGTTGTCATCATCAGATGATTCCCCATCAAAGAGGTCCGACGAGTCGAACAACCTCGTCATCATCTCTTTGGTTGTCACGGTAGAACCCAGAGATGATGACGAGGTTGTTCGACTCATCGGACCTCTTTGATGCGGCCTCGCAGGCTACGCGCACAGACTTGTTGGTAGCCATGCGCAAACGAATCAATTTCTGAAAAAAACAAAAATGCGACAAAATTGGAATATAAAAAATGATGCAAATTTACAGAGAAAAACGTAACAGTATTTCTCTATAACTCCACGTCAGTCACTTTTGTGACTGTTGGCTAAGGGAAGTGATGTAACGGAGTGTCCCGATACACAATAATTATTTCCTATAAGAGAAATAATCAATATTATTTTCTATGAGGGAAAATAAATAAAGAAGTGCAAAATTATTTTTTTTATTAATTTTGACTTGATAGTTCCAATATTATTAAATTTGGTAATATTGACGCAATAAGACCTGAGTTCTATTGATTGGTTAATTTAAGTTAATGGTTATAAGACACGATTGCGCGGTGCGCAAGTAGGCGCCATTCATAGTTTGTAATTAACATAATAAAGTCAGTAGTAGTCAGAAGATCGTTACGAAGGAACTTAATATATTAGTACAGTTTCACTTCCTGTAATCTTTCTCTGCACGTCAGCGTTCTTGACGTAAGTCGAGGAGTCTCACCTTTACTGTAATCAGTGCTGGTTGACTAGTACTGTTATCACAAAAAGCGAAGGGTGCCGTTACAATTCGGCTGCTTTGGCGTCAGGAAGATATCAAGAGCTTTTTCAAACAGCGCTCTCAACGTTAAAGGGGTGTGCCCTCCGCTTAGGATTTGGGCATTTTGCAGCTAGACTATCTGCTTGAAGTAACGGGGTCTGCTGTTCTGCTCGCAAGTTTCCAAATTCGTCGAAAAAAATTGTAACTTAACAACGCTTGGCGGATGAGCACTGTAAGAAGGAATGTTCAAATACCAGTTGAGAGCATCCTGGTATGTAAGAGTGTCCATCTACTATTGCCACGAATGATAATGAGGTCTTGAATCATGGCTAAATTGTTAGATGAGGAGATGTAAAGCGTAGACTCGACGGATGGGAAAAGTGATATATAAATCACTTTTCCCCCGTGATAGTTCCCAAACCTTTAAGCATCTACTAGCTATTTTTTAGTAAAAAGCACCTACTAGCCATATTAAGTAGAAAAGGCACCTACTAGCTACTTTTAGTTTTAAAGAGCACCTATTAGCTGTTGTTTTGAGTAAAACAATCGTTTGTAGGTGCCTGAAGGTATAGAGCAATTTGTAAAATTAAAAAAATGGCTACTTGGTGCTTGACCGTTTAGGGACTATCACGGGGAAATGTCATCGATACATCGCTTGGAGGAGATTACAGGATAGGAAAAGCCTGATTGCATGTTCGACATGAGCTACATAGAGAGAAATAAAATTTGGTTTGGCTGATGTTCCCATAGTTGTGTTGGGTGGTTGTTGCCAGCACAAATCAATGAAGGGTACAACATTTTGCTCATCACCAAGCGAAGTCCTGTCTTGACTGTAATCTTCATGATTGGTTTGTCAAACGAGCCGTGATAGCTTGAAGTACCTTTTCGATCGGGATATTAATGTCGAGTAACTCTACATTTACAGGTACAATTTGTGTATGTGGCGGTTGTGTCGCTTCTAGAAGGTCACTTACGAGCCGGCTGGACTTGCGTAGGTATGCCTGCAAGGACGAATAAATAGACATTTAGTCGAGCCAATTTTTAATTCTTCAAAATACGCTATTCGAGACAATTGGACGGATAAAGTAGAAGCTTGTGGAACTTAGCTAAAGTATGAATACACTGACTGATCGGTTGTTTAATTTGCAACAATGACCCGTGTAGTATCTTAGTCATTACAGAACGCATGTTTCTTGGCGGCAGGTTGGTACTAGTTTCGAACTTCGGTACGAACGGGTCGGGACAGAGCATGGACTGTGCGCGTTGGCACTCATAGGTGGTACTGTAGGAAAGATGTCCACAAATTATTGGATGTGATCCTCTAATTAAAAAAAAAACGGTGCTCAGTTAGTCAACAATAACGAGTTTAACATTTGAACGGCTCGAACGCGTGGCGTTGCATCGTGTTAAAAATTCTGTACTTTGTTAGAGTCCAAGTCGCCTTTTCAAAAAGCATAGCGGACATGCTTCAAGATCTTTTCAACTAAAGCTGACGCTAGCTTGAGCTAAAAAGAGGTTTTGGAACATAGACCTTGCATGTGGGAACTTCGGGAAAGCTCGAAATTGAGGAGAGAGTCGAACATGACGCTTAAAGTTGTGAAGGGCAGTATGAAGATCGGACGGTGTTCGTCCTGTTTAGATACATTTGCTTTTCAAACATGGCAACCTCCATTTGGAAATATCTGACTTACTTATGTAAAGGCATGTTCTACACAGATCTGGCGCAAGGATTAAGGTTTAGGGTTAAGGTTTGGTCGATCGGAATAGACATATTCACCCTCCCTTTGAAAACCCATTGAATAAAAATCTACTATTGTAATGGATACACAAATCTCAAATGAAATTCAAAAGTAACATATCCTTTCGTTTGAAAAGCCTTCATCAGTAAGAATCCCACGTGTTTTTTTTTGGCTATTTGTAGCCACCCATTTTATAAGCGGGCTTAGAAAAATGCTGTAAAGTTCTATATGAAAAAGCAGCTGTGCAAAAATGTTAATACAATACTTATTTACGTTTTAATGTTGTAAGTTATGCGTATTTATACTCTTTTAATTTTGACAGTTTTTGTGTTTAAAATTTAGTTTTTTTTCGAAAATAATCTAAGTGTCAAAAATAACTGTAACAATATTTGTAATAATATTTGTAAATTTTTTATTTGAATTAAATATATTTTATGATTTAAATTTTTTTTGCGATTGTAATTGTGAAGTTGTCATTTCAATATTGTAAAATAGTCTAACTTGTGACTATGGTTTAGGGTTTAAAGTTTACGGTGTAGGGTGTAGGGTTTAGGGTGTAGGGTGTAGGGTGTAGGGTGTAGGGTGTAGGGTTTAGGGTGTAGGGTGTAGGGTGTAGGGTGTAGGGTGTAGGGTTTAGGGTTTAGGGTTTAGGGTTTAGGGTTTAGGGTTTAGGGTTTAGGGTTTAGGGTTTAGGGTTTAGGGTTTAGGGTTTAGGGTTTAGGGTTTAGGGTTTAGGGTTTAGGGTTTAGGGTTTAGGGTTTAGGGTTTA
>NC_090613.1:7468348-7477252 GCF_004359215.1 Bremia lactucae
TGGCCGCATTGCGACGTGCCCGCCTACAGGGACACACGTGTACGTCACTTGGTTCTGTAACAACTTTGCTTAGTTTACGGGACAACTACATGACTGTATACAAGTCAAATGATCCCGACGTCAAGCGTCGCTTAAGCTTTTCAAAGCAGCTCATTTGTTCAATCTCGATCTTGAACGACCGAACAATTAAGCTGCTTTAAAGAGCTTGAAGGACGCTTGACATCGCCACCAGCTTTCCGTTTTGGTGACTTTGCGCAACCTTTTGACATCCGAAATGACGCCTCGAGTTTCTCTATTGCGAGAATCGAACTTGAACATTTCCAATGACGAAGATTTCAAGAGCCGAGTTATCGAATCAAGATGCAGTAACGGCAGACCATCTACTTGGCAGTGCGTGAACGATACTATTGGCCAAAGATGATGAAGTACATTCAGCGATATGTAAATATATTCGAGATGTACCAGCGGAATAAGGGAAGGCAAACAAAACCGCCAGGACTGCTGTAACCGTAGAACATACCTGCCGGTTGATGGACCGACATATCGGTGGACTTCGTCGTGTCACTTCCTACTAGTGCTGAAGGGGACAATGCCATCAAACTAATTGTCGTGTCGTATCCCAAAGCGAGCAACATATATTACGACAAAAACAATCGACAAAGCAACGGAGATCGCCAATGCACTCATAATGAAATATGTAAAGAATCATGGCTTACCAAAAATCATTATATCCGATCGCGACTCCAATTTCACGTCTAAGTGTGGCAGAGTATTGCGCGTGCGCTTTAGACGCAACACACCTGTCATCCACCCTTCGACCTCAAATTGACGGCCAAAGGAAAGAGTGAATTGTTTTATCGGAGACGATCTTCGAGGCGTCGTTAATTCAGCCCAAGATAACTGGACAGCTACCTCCACTTGGGAGGATTGTCATAAAAACCGACGAGTACATTTACGATTGGAATGTCACCCTTCGAAGCCGACTTGGGGTATGCTTGAGTTACAAAAAGGGCACGATTTCTTAATTCGCAAGATATTCTTCTCAAGGCCGTGCAAGACCGAATGAATGAAGCGCAAGAAAACATGACGTCTCAATACGACAATAACAGCTTTTATCGAACTACAAAGTCAACGATTTAGTGCTTTTGGACGACAAGAGCCTGGACATCTGTCACAAAGGATATGCACAGTCGATGAAACTGACTCCACAATACATTGGGACCATTTTTCGCGTTGAAGAAGGTGTCGAATGATTCCTATGGAAGACCCCATACGAAAGCAGCAAGTGAACAAGGTTGGTCGTACCCGATGATACCGAAGGAAACTCGTTGAAACAGTCATCGATCATCGCAAGAACAAGGGAAAGCGACGGTTCATTATATGATAGCTCGGCGAATCGAAAGATAACGCATCTTGGAAGCCCGTGGAAAATCTAACGCAGATTCCAAGATTCATTGACCTCTACTGGAACAACGACAGACGACCAAAGAAGTTTAAAAACTAGCCGTCTTCTTGAAAAGAGGTCATGTGACGTAGGTCATACTACATAAATACACATGCAGAATTGTCTATACCAATATTTGTGGTTTAGGAACTTCAACGAAGGTATGCCAAAATGTGATTGGCTCAAAATATACTTAAAATACTTATTATTCTGTATCATATATATTCCAAGATGGGGTATGCTGGATCATATACACCATGATTGGTAGAGTTTAACAAGATGTGATCAGCGAATGATAGTTCTAACGATAGGACCTAGACAACGCTCTACCGTCAGAGTTTAACGACTTCCTCAAACGCTCAGTTTTACATGATTGCTATCAGACCCCGTTAATCTTAGGGATTTAGCACATCACACTTATTTGGCGTATGAGTAAGAAGCACGAGACGCCAAGCCCGATGTCACTATTTCCAGCTGCATCGTCCTTGGTAGTTAATTTTATTTTAAAAAATGTTTGTCATTGTCTCGCTCATAGTGTTCATGCAATCCTAATATTATATCGTCTCAAAGCATAATATCATGGTGAATTAGCAAAATGACAATATGAAAGCGTCCACGCTGAAAGGGTGACTAATACGGCATGTACGTTAAACTCAATGAGTTTAACGACAATATAACATCTAAAGTTGCAACGGCCATGTCCTATGGTGTGATAGGTGTAGCTGTCGTGTGTCGAACAAAAGTGATTACTGATTTTGTACTTTTAACACAGTACCCACCGAAAGCAGGTAACGAAGTCCGTTAGCTTGAAAATGACAGATAATCTTCCTATTATATCTCGCTGCATATCTTACGACAATTTACAACATTATGCAATATGAAGCCTGTTTATTTTTTTATGGATCGCTTCATCATTGAGGCTTTTTGAAAATGGTGGCACAAGTCATATGGATGTCGTCTTTATGTTAAGTCCCGATAGCATATTGCACGCAAACCATATCGCTTGTGGTTACCAAAAAGTAATCGAATATATAAGGATGCATTGTTAATCACTAGTGAAATGTGTTTGTCGCTACAAATTACATGACATGCTAGGTTTACCTCGTAGGAGAGCTGCAATTTCGGACTACAGCAACACTGATGGAGGGCTTAGCACATATATTTTTTTTGGATGTATACGATGTAATAACATGGTGTCCCGTATAAACTATTTCCTATAATAGAAATTAAGTACTATATTCTATACAAGGAAAACAATACAGATGTACAAAGTTATTACATAAATAGCGCCTCCTTGCGCACCGACGAATTATGTCTAGTACCGATTGGCCGGGTTGTTCTAAATTAAATCAGCCAATTAATATAACTGTTGTCTTGTTCGCCAAATTGGTGATATTGAAAATATTTAGTTATTTTTTTATAAGAAAGAATGATAATATTCTTAGGTAATGTTAACGGCACCCCATTTTGGCTAACGGCACCCCTAAAGTAAGTTTATATTTATTATTTACCTATCGGAATAAATATTTGATACCAGTGGTTGTAACGAGAGAAAGAGGAAAAGGAGGAAGGGTTGGACTTGTGTGACGGGGCACTACTCACTTGTGCTGCTTCAGTACTAGTCCACTTCGCACTGCCTTAGTGCGAGTGGTGCCTCACGTCTTTTTACGTACACTAGTACGTGCAGAGGAAGACTCTCTTTAAAACACTTGCTTTAGAGAGGCTTTAAAGTAAACTGTATTTAATATAATTAAGTTCTTCTGTTTCTATCTAATACTAATTTAACTATAAACTAATACATGACATGTCATAAAGTCTTATCAGTTTCTCTCTTTGCGCGCGTCCAGCGCTGACTGGACCGCGGAGAAAGTAGATATGTTGGTATGTATCTTCCAATGGATAAGCTTTACAAATATTACTATGTAAAGTAATATTTTCCAAATATTCTCTACCTTTTGCATTATATATTAATTTAGAACCTTTAAGTGTTAATTTCATGTAACGATACACCCCGTTGCATCACCCTTCCCTTAAACGACAATCACTCTGACTGTCATTGGACAGAGTGGTCACTACAAGACCACTTTATCAAAAAAAAACGATTTTAATTGGTCAGAACCATCATTTTTAATTCAATCGCGTGGTTAACATGTCCATGCGGTATGCGAATAGTGCGGCGCCTTCGGCTGCGGTTTATGCAGCCGCGAGCACTACGGTAGACGGAACGTCTACCGTAGTGTCATCTTTTCTCGCAAATCTAAATGTCGAAGGCTCACGTGGTGATACACCACGTGGATGCGACCCCTCTTTGGAGGTCGACTAAGAATTCGAGACGGACGATATGGCCGATTCGGGGAGAACAGAACAGTCGCCTGATCATCGTCTGGCTACTGACTATGAGCCTTCGAATGAAGGGCTCATTCCGTTAGACGTGCTGGTAGCATTCGCTACAGCATATTCGGGTCCAACGATGAGATTGATTCTTTATCGCCAGCACCGTCTCCCGTGCCGTCATCCACACATATTTCTGTGCGTGGTGATGACGATGGCGTAAGCCTTCGTAATAAAAGTTCTTTTGGTACCCCTGCTTCAGTGGGTACCACTCAGGGGAGCGAAGACAACGAAATATCTTGTATGGCCCCTGAGAAAAGCCTTGGCTTTTGCCCGAACGGCTAATTAGTAGCTTGTCTGGAAGACAACTCCGCACAATAAATTTCCCTTATTTACTGCGACAAAGCTTCATGGCCTTGATCCCAGCGCGAAGAACTTTCGCGCTGAGAAAGATTTTTGTTTCGATGCTTTTCTTAAGCATCGATGGTATATATATATATATATAGTGGCAACAACAAGCAAGATAAAACTCGTTAATGAAAGCCTAAAGCGCGTTCATTTGCAATGTCAAAGACATTGGACGCGAGGCCTGGCTTCAAAGACTTAACGTGATTCGCGTTAAGTTTGAGAAGCGAACTCCAACCGGTGCAAGGTATAAATTGCATCAGTTCTCACGTGAGGCAGGGCTTCCTTGCCTTACGTGGGGTGATCCTGTCCGTGTTGTGTAGACAACACGAAGCGAATAAAAGGGGATGTCTATTCCCTTTTTTTGCCCTGGGGATGGGCATGCATTCCTATCGAGACGCGCGATGCGATTGATGTTTTGCAAACAATTTACAAGCGCCAAGGTTGCGTGTTTCCGATGGACCTTCTGATCCATCGGATGGGTCTCGCCATACTGACGGACGAGACCGTCAAAGTCAAAAACCAGCTGGGAACGAGACTTCTCGCTGTCACGTGAAGGTGGATAACCGCTTCAGCGAACAAGATAACTCGTTCGCTGCCCCATCATATCACGATGTCTTTGAATACGCTCCACAAGCAAACGTTGACCACCTTGGGAATCCACCAATGGTTGTGGCGGAGAAGAGAAAATTAGATCCGACCCATGTGTCGGATCTAGAGTCGAAGATAGACAAACTCGACCGCTTTCTCCATGATTTGGAGGAGGGACTTGATCACGAGTGCGGCAAGCGTCGCTCGTTAAAGCAGACGGTGCAGGCTCACCATATCGAACAGTTGGAAGACCGTTCGAGGAGTGTGTACTCCATGTTAAAGTACGAACGGAATTATCACGCTCTTCGTGATGAGCTGTCGTCAACTCTTTGCGGTTTCGAGGATCTTCAGACCCGACATGAGAATCTTCAGATTCAGCATGAGAATCTGGTTCGTGACCATAAGAATCTTTTACGGATTATTGAAAAGGGTGGTCAGATCCGTCCTCGGAAGAGACCGCGTACTGATGATACGGGCGGAGCCGACCAACGAAAAATAGAGAATGCGTTCACAGCCTACGTGGCAATTCTATTGTGTACGCATTGCCTCTGCAATGCAGTACAAAGAATTGCCCAATGAACTTAGGTAGTAGTTTTTGCTACCCACATTAGTGACTACACGCTTGGGAAAGTTTAAATTAGAGAGTAGTATTAGATCATTAACGTTAAATGAATGAACGTTTGCTCTTCCATTTTGTTTGCATTCCATTTCTGACGGTCCACTACGTTAATAATAAAATCCTGAACGAAACGGAGTACTGATTCTCGAGCCAGCAAAAATTATTCCGCTGACTCGTTTGTTTTGTCTTTTCTAGTGCGCTTTGTGCGCACTGCCATGAGATCTTTGTCATCTTCGATGTCGATTGCTCCGACATCGACATCCCCCGCGTCGTTGGTAACTTCGACGCGAGATGATCATGAGCCAGAAATGGCTTTGCTCGTCCGAGTCCGAGTCCACCCCCTCCCTTAAACTAGAGGATCCCTCTAATTGGGTGGGTATGCACGAAGAACTTTGTAGACGCGTTCAACTAATTATTGATGGCGAATTCCACCATCGGTAAAAACTCGATCCGATTCAGATGCGATTGGACGTAAACTCGAAGTATCTCTTCGAGGGACCGCTTTACGCGTTCCGTCAGGCCATCTGTCTCTGGATGATCTAAAGTTGACATAGTCAGCCGTGTTCCGAGAGATTGGAACACGGATTGCCAAAACTTCGCCGAAAACCGTAGATATCTAGCCTAGACTAGTTGACGGGGTAGACCGTGGAGTTCAAATATCGTGTCGATAAAGACGCGGGCACAGCCAGGAGTCGTGATCGACTCTGGTACTGCAGCAAGATAAACAATCTTGCAGATTCTGTCTACAACAACAAGGATTCCAATATTTTCGTGATCGTATTCGGGAAATTTGAAGTCGAAGTCCATTGAAACGGACTGCCAACATTCTGCCGGAAGTGGTAGAGGTTGGAGAGGTGCACCGGATGAAGGGCTAGGCTTTAACCGTTGGCATACCTCGCAAGCACGAATGTACTTGCGCACGAACTGATACTGGCGGGGTCAGTAAAAGTTGCGACTTACTGTAAAATAAGTTTTCTCACGTCCGCGATGCCCACTTGTTGGTGCATCGTGACACTCATACAGGATGCGCAAGCGCAAATCATTTTGAGTTGGGACGACGACACGCGGAGTGTTGCCGGCAACGACTGTGTAACACAATAAGCCGTTACGTGTTGTGTATCGATCGGATGACGGTCAATATAAAGCCGGCCAATCTTTAAAATATTTATCGGATGGATTCATTAAATGATCCATCAAACATAGAAGGTCCTTATCTTCTTTGTAGGCTTTCTTTATGTCATCAACTAAGGTTGATGACGGAACACTCGTAATAAGTGTTGCAACAGTAAGTTTATAATCACTGTTGGAGTGCACAGCTGACTCGAAATCGGGTCGGCGTGATAACGCACCAGCGACGACATTAAGTCGTTCTGATTTAAATTCGACGGAAACGTTATACTCCGCGAAGAAGGATAGCCACCTCGCCATTCTTTGCGAGAGGTGTAGGATGTTCACGACCGTGCGTAATGACACATGGTCCGTATATACGATGAACTGTCTATCTCCTAGGAGATAGACCCTAAATTTAGCCAATGCATATTTCATTGCAAGGAGTTCCTTGTCATGCACTGGTTAATTGCGTTCAGCTGGTTGCAGCTGACGGGATTGGTGACAGACGATGCGCTCCGCGCCGTCTGTATCGTATTGCATTAACGCACAGCCGATTGCGAAATCGCCGGCGTCACAGACCACATGGAATGGTCTGTCTTAATCTGCAATCGCCATGATGGGCGATTGTATCAAGCTTTGTTTGATAGCTTCAGAGGAACGCTTACAATCAGCGTTCCAAAGCCATTTCTCGTCTTTTCTGGAGACGAGAGAGATGAACTGTCATCTCGGCATAGTTGTGGGAGTATTTGTGCAAGTACGCTGCTAAACCGAGAGCTTTCTTAGTCCCTTGACATTAACTGGAACTGGCCAGTCGGTGATTGCCTTGATCTTTTCGGATCAGGGCGCACGCCGTGTTTCCCGACGATGCACCCAAGAAGTGGTATTTCGCTTGCAGCGAATATGCACTTTTCAGATTTGTGTACAACTTATGCTTTTGCATAAGCGTAAGAACCTGACGTACGTGAGTTTTATGAACTTCCACGTCCGTCTTTCCGTCCATGGTCCGGTATGGACGAAGACATCGTCAAAATAACTCGGAGCGAATTCTCGCACCGGTCTCAACAGATTCGTTACGCATCCGTTGAATGTTGTAGGGGCGTTACGAAGCCCCTATGGCATTACTAGCCATTCCCAGAGCATCCTACTGGGAGTGCTCATTGCTCTGTACAGGATGTCCCGTTCACGCATAAGGATCTGATAAAATCAATCCATCAGATCCATAGACGAAAAGATCGTACTCTTCGATATACCATCTATGGTTACGTCTTTTCTAGGTATCGGCGTTTGCGCCGGTAATGTTGCAGCATTCAGAGTATTGAATGCGTGCACTATCGGCCACCTTCCTGTGGCCTTTCGCACACAGAAGGTCGGAGAGCTATGTGGGGAGGTTGACTCCCTTACATGGCCCGCTTTTAATCGATCTATAAAGAATTTATCGATCGCAAGTACTTGTTCACGAGGCAGTGGCCACCGCTTCATGACACAGTACTTCGAGCCCGGTTTGAGTTTGATCTCATGTCGAGTGCCTTTATCCTTAGGAAACTCGCATAAAACTGTTTCAGGGAATACATCCCTGAATTCAATGAAGTTTTTGTATAAAGGATTTGTCTTAAGCGACTCCAGGATTGAGTATTATATATCTCAATCCGAGTCTTCACATCGAGGACACTTTCGTTGATCGATGAGCTGGTGCGAACCGTTCGTTCTATGCAACAATTACCGCTAAGCGAATATCATTTACGTACTCGTCTTCTGTGACGAGTACGCAGATCTGCTTAATTCTACCACTATGCAGATTTTTTTAAGAACCGCTTGGGTTCTAGGGTTGATAATTGAGTTATCTCCGAAGTTAACTGCGGAGGCGCATACAGACCAAGAGTATAAGCGCCTACTCTTGATCCGTCATTAACCAAGACGTTCAACGTCTCGGTATCTTAATAGGATTTATTCACAGGCTGCTGAGGGATTAATCCATCGGGATGCTGAAGTCTAGTCACTTCAGCATTAACTATTTGAGAAGATTACGTGGGGACTTATTCCCTCAACGTCTTCCGACTGTGATTACGCTATCACAGTCGAGTCCTCTACGTCGACTCTCTGATCTAGGATCGTGTTGTCCATTTTGGACAACCGATTTCTTTATTGAGTGTCGCCCGCTAGGCGCACATTCATGTCTCAATCCACTTGACTTTTTTAAATGGTACTTTTCGCATGCCTGTGCATCCGCACAGCCACCGGCAGTTAAATCCACATGGTGATTAGTAATCACACTGATATCGTGTGCAGTCGTACTAACGGTTGTACCACAAGTGAGGCCATCGCGGTCACTTGTAGTACATTCACACGCTTGTGGACGCTCCAAGACGATCATCAGATGGCCATCTGATGAACAAGTGGCTGGCAT
>NC_090613.1:7477352-7522047 GCF_004359215.1 Bremia lactucae
GAATTCCGCTTTATATAAACAGACTGCGCCATCCCCCGACGCTAGTGTCGTTTGCGCGTAGCCCGAGTCTTAGTGGGGGGGGGCTTCCACTACGCTCGGTGCGAAAATGAACTTGTCCCTTTTCGCACCGAGCGTAGTGAGAGCCCCTCCCCAAGTTCCGTCAAAATGACGATTACCCGTGAGGGTATCATCTCAAAGACATAAACTTGCCCTAGTAACCCTGCCGGGTTGGCAGTGGTTTGTATGAAGTCACGACAAGGAATGCAATAACGATGTTTCGTTATTTACAACTACGTCCTATGGCCGACCTCTCGGCGGTGTCATAGATTTATCGGATGGATTCATTAAATGATCCATCAAACATAGAAGGTCCTTGTCTTCTTTGTAGGCTTTCTTTTTGTCATCAACTAAGGTTGATGATGGAACACTCGTAATGCAACAGTGGGTTTATTTTCATTGTTGGAGTGCATTGCTGACTCGAAATCGGGTCGGCGTGATAACGCATCAGCGACGACATTAAGTCGTCCTGGTTTGTATTCGACGGAGAAGTTATACTCCGCGAAGAAGGATAGCCACCTCGCCATTCTTTGCGAGATGTGTGGGCTGTTTACGGCCGTGCGTAATGACGCATGGTCCGTTTATACGATGAACGGTCTATTTCCGAGGAGATAGACTCTAAACTTAGCCAGTGCATATTTCATTGCAAGGAGTTCCTTGTCATGCTCTGGTTAATTGCGTTCTGCTGGTTGCAGCTGACGCGATTGGTAACAGACGAAGAGCTCCGCGCCAGCTGTATTGTATTGCATTATCGCACAGCCAATATCGAAATCGCAGGCGTCACAGACCACATGGATTGGTCTGTCTTGATCTGCAATCGCCAAGATGGTTGATTGCATCAAGCTTTACTCGATACCTTCAAAGGAACGCTGACAATCAGTGTTGCATAGTCATTTCTCGTCTCTTTTAAGAGACGAGAGAGATGAACTGTCATCGTGGCATAATTGCGGGAGTACTTGTGCAAGTACGCTGCTAATCCAAGGAACATTTTAAGTCCAGTGACATTGGCTGGAACTGGCCAGTCGGTGATTGACTTGATCTTTTCAAGATCAGGGCGCACGCCGTGTTTTCCGACGATGCACCCAAGAAGTCGTATTTTGCTTGCAGCAAATATGCACTTCTTGAGATTTGTGTACAACTTATGCTTTTGCATAAGCGTAAGAACCTGACGTACGTGAGTTTTATGAACTTCCACGTCCGTCTTTCCGTCCATGGTCCGGTATGGACGAAGACATCGTCAAAATAACTCGGAGCGAATTCTCGCACCGGTCTCAACAGATTCGTTACGCATCCGTTGAATGTTGTAGGGGCGTTACGAAGCCCCTATGGCATTACTAGCCATTCCCAGAGCATCCTACTGGGAGTGCTCATTGCTCTGTACAGGATGTCCCGTTCACGCATAAGGATCTGATAAAATCAATCCATCAGATCCATAGACGAAAAGATCGTACTCTTCGATATACCATCTATGGTTACGTCTTTTCTAGGTATCGGCGTTTGCGCCGGTAATGTTGCAGCATTCAGAGTATTGAATGCGTGCACTATCGGCCACCTTCCTGTGGCCTTTCGCACACAGAAGGTCGGAGAGCTATGTGGGGAGGTGACTCCCTTACATGGCCCGCTTTTAATCGATCTATAAAGAATTTATCGATCGCAAGTACTTGTTCACGAGGCAGTGGCCACCGCTTCATGACACAGTACTTCGAGCCCGGTTTGAGTTTGATCTCATGTCGAGTGCCTTTATCCTTAGGAAACTCGCATAAAACTGTTTCAGGGAATACATCCCTGAATTCAATGAAGTTTTTGTATAAAGGATTTGTCTTAAGCGACTCCAGGATTGAGTATTATATATCTCAATCCGAGTCTTCACATCGAGGACACTTTCGTTGATCGATGAGCTGGTGCGAACCGTTCGTTCTATGCAACAATTACCGCTAAGCGAATATCATTTACGTACTCGTCTTCTGTGACGAGTACGCAGATCTGCTTAATTCTACCACTATGCAGATTTTTTTAAGAACCGCTTGGGTTCTAGGGTTGATAATTGAGTTATCTCCGAAGTTAACTGCGGAGGCGCATACAGACCAAGAGTATAAGCGCCTACTCTTGATCCGTCATTAACCAAGACGTTCAACGTCTCGGTATCTTAATAGGATTTATTCACAGGCTGCTGAGGGATTAATCCATCGGGATGCTGAAGTCTAGTCACTTCAGCATTAACTATTTGAGAAGATTACGTGGGGACTTATTCCCTCAACGTCTTCCGACTGTGATTACGCTATCACAGTCGAGTCCTCTACGTCGACTCTCTGATCTAGGATCGTGTTGTCCATTTTGGACAACCGATTTCTTTATTGAGTGTCGCCCGCTAGGCGCACATTCATGTCTCAATCCACTTGACTTTTTTAAATGGTACTTTTCGCATGCCTGTGCATCCGCACAGCCACCGGCAGTTAAATCCACATGGTGATTAGTAATCACACTGATATCGTGTGCAGTCGTACTAACGGTTGTACCACAAGTGAGGCCATCGCGGTCACTTGTAGTACATTCACACGCTTGTGGACGCTCCAAGACGATCATCAGATGGCCATCTGATGAACAAGTGGCTGGCATGTTTACGGATCGATGCTGCCAGGTGATTCTTGGCTCATATTTTCTGAGCCAAGGTAAACTAGGATGACATCAAATTTGTCATCCAAATCCAGTGCGACAAAATCATCATCGTACTGTAAATCTCTTAACGTGTAGTGAAATTTCACTACGCTTTTCATTGCTGTTATCGATGCGCCTGTAGCTAGACGCACCGTCATCCTCGTTGGAGGGATGTCGCGCTCAACATATTTGAGCCCACGACCCTCTAGCCTGGCAACTAATAAAGTTATTCGACGCTCAACAGTCCACTACGGCTCTAAGTGACATATCATTTGCCACTTTTAATTTCAAGGTGATGAGGAATACTTCATCACCATGAGCAGAGACACACAATATTTATGTGTCTCTGGAGCAACTTTAGTCAAGAGATTTGCAAATTCTCGTGAAATTCCTTGATCAGAAGGGCGTTACGGCCCTACTAACCCCACCGTTTGTTGGCGGTCCACCATGCTGTTGCGATTTTGCAACAACGCGACCCGCGACCGTTGCCCTTTTTGGCATTCGGTTTATAATTACGTTCAGTACATCTCGGTACTGGGCGTGGGGCAATGCACTCATGAGCGTAGTGTCCTAACTTTTGACAGCGATTGCATTTCTGCAATCGCTTATTGTCCGAAAAGCGAGGTTTCTCGCTTTCGACGTAAGAGAAGTACATAGGTTCTGGACCTCCGAGCTCTTGTCGACGAGAATATTTCATGGTACTGGTTTGAATGACAAATTTTGATGTCATCCTAGGCTTGCCTTAGATTAGAAAATATGAGCCAAGAATCAGATCGATCCGTAAAGATGCCTGCCATTTGCTCATCACATGCCATCTGATGAACGTCTTGGAGCGTCCACAAGCGCGTGGATGTACTACGATTGAGTGCGATGGCCTCACTTGTGGTACGGGCGTTAGAACGCCTGCACAAGATCACAGTGTGATTACTTATCACACTGTGGAGTCAGCTGCCGGCGGCTGTGCAAATGCACAGGCAGTGCCGAAGGCCACAAATCAAATAAGCCGAGTGGATTGAGCCATGAATGAACGCCTAGCAGGCGATCTTGGATGACGATACGATGACAAATTAGCTTGAGCCTGTCTCAAGCTAACGTCCTCCTGATCCGCAACGGATCTTGATCCTTCAAGCGTATCCAGTTCCAAGCTGGAAAATATGGGTCTTTCCGGGGACCATTCGTAAGACCTTGCATGAACAACGTAATACACGTGTGTTCATGAACTGGGTTGTTCGTGCTACAACTCGCTAAGAGTCGTATGTGCTGGGCATAAGCATGAATATTAAGCTTGCCTTGCTTGAGTTTCAGAAGCTATGATCGAGCTCTGAACTCAGCCCTAGGTGGTTCAAACGTCTATTTGAGCTGGGCTTTTAAAGCCTCTAGCGACCCAAAGACATATGGGTCGCGCAACTTAAGGCCTAGTGGCCAAGTATTGGCACGACCTGCCAAAATTGACTGAGCAAATGCGACTTGCATTTGCTCGTGCCCTTGTGGCATCGTCCAACTCGACAAACCGTCTTAAGAGGGAGTCTTCTTTGACTCCCCTAGACTTAGAGAAGTCTTTCTTTAAGGTTTCGGGACGACGCGTGTGCGTCATCCCTGGTAGAGGGGTGTGTAGCTGTTGCAACATCAACAGTTCTGCCTGTTGTAACCTCAACATTTCTGCCTGTTGTAACCCCAACATGTCTGCCTGTTGTAACCTCAACAGTTCTGCCTGTTGAGAGTCTTGCTGATTAAGCAAGACTACCTTCTCCTTCGGCTCGCCAAGTTCATGTTGAATGAATTTGGCGATGGCTGAATGGAGGGATCTCTGTTCGAACCCGACAGCATGGCCAAAATGGCATCGTTCCCTACGGTCGAACTTTTTCGTTCGACCGCACTCATTTCTATATCATTTAGAAAGGAGTAGCTATCACGCGAAACGAGAGGCGTATTTCCATTATTATCTGTCATGCCCATGTTACATGATGGGACTGTAGTCCTTGGACGGACTAGAAAGTGCTACCAGGTGTAACGGGGCACTGCCGACTTGTACTGCTTCAGTGCGAGTGGTTCCGCACGTCACTTCACGTACACTAATACGTGCAGAGGAAGACTTTCTTTGAAATACTTGCTTTCAAAAGGCTTTAAAATAAACTGTATTTAATATAATTAAGTTCTTCTGTTTCTATCTATTTAATACTTACTTAATAATATACTAGTACAAAACATGCAACAAGGTGTTATCTGTCTCTCTGTTTGCGCCCGTCCAGCGCTGACTGAACCGCGGAGCAAGTAGATATGATGGTATGTATCTACCAATGGATAAGCTTTCCGAATATTACTACGTGAAGTAATATTCTCCATATATATCTATGTACCTTTTAGATAATATATTAATTTACAACCTTTAAGTGTTTATATCATGTAACGATACACCCCGTTACAACTTGAGTGACGTTGAAGTTCATGTTGCTGAGTAAGTCTCCATGTCAGTTTTCCGACCCGGGCGAGTTTGTTGTGGAAATCGCAACGCACAAACGGCAAGTTTTAAGATGCTGCAGGACCAGATTACCGACACATCGGAGTAAGAGGAGGTAAGGTCGCTAGTTGCTAAGCTTTTCGATGATCATGACTAATCCGAACGTCATCATTTTAGATCGTTGAGCGCCTCCATACGCAATTTAAGTGAACCACGTGAAATTTTCCTCCAGAAACGCCAGTTCATATGGTATGCTTCGAACATTATTTAGTAAAAAGCTCGACGATATGCATCCGACAAAAAGCAATCAGCATTCGAAAGGCATCGTATTTATTTGCGTTTGACCGCCCGTCCTTGTCATCTAGTAACAAATGTTTTTTGTAGCATTCAGGTACAGTCAAATGAATAAAGTTGTCGTCAGTTGATATTACTCGAGTTGCCGAGCAGATTTCAATTATTGAAAAGGTTGCGAAGCGATTGATCATGTTCAAATTTGAAATGTTTAAGATAGGCATAGAGCTAAGACATCGCGGTAAGTGGTGTTTCATATCTTATTTTATCTTAAGCGATGGGCTTCAGGTTGGTTACGAATTGATTAATAAGACGAGAGGAATCTTCATTTTTAAGAGTTTCCCAAATTTGACAATATTCAGCCCATAATCGCTACAGGCGATAATAAAAGGCTCATTGATAATCCAGCTCAATGCTTAACGCATCGTTTAGCTGCTTTACTGCTCTTATTTGCTCACGGAAAAGGTACCCAGCAATATTTAGAAGAATAAGCCCGCTTATTAGAATCTCAATATCTATCAACTGTCGAGCTAGTTGTAATGGGGCACACATCGGTTGGAGAACCGTTGTTGTGGTATATTTACTCTATGGGTAAAATACACTTTTGTCCTACTCTGAAATAGTAAATTACTTAAATTATTTATTATGGGAAATAAATACGGTCGCCGCCAGATATGAATCTGGCGACCGAAATATATTTTAAATTAGCTAGGGTAAGGCTCTGGATTAAAAAATTAAATAAATGAAAAAAGACAGTTCCCCTTTCGATCTTAAAACGTTGATTGCATTCCTTAGGATTGCGCATTCATCTGTAAGGGATAGAAGCCTTGCTAAGGTATATTCTCATGGAAACTAGCTGCCACTTGGTTCTACGAGCCCCTGAATCCTTTCAACTAGCATTCCTTAAGCTTGAATAGCTTGTATGACTCCCTGAGTTGTTAAACTCATTAGTTCAATAGAACTAAGACTATCTGGGTCTGAAAATCTTCCTCTGACTTTAAGAGCGAGGTAGCTTCGCTACACCTGGTAGCATTCGTAGTCAATATACGCCTGAGTTCTTACAAGACTGAACCCTGAAGCAAATGGAAGAGGTTCCGGAACGGTCAAAAGCACAACGCGCGGCTTATGACAAGCTCAAAACTTTATTTGGGCTTGAACACGTAAAATACATTTTCTCCTAGGGACCAGAGGTCCTGGATGCAAGGCTTGAAGCCTTCATGCGATACGAAGCCTCCCTGATCGGCCATGTAAGCAGGCACGTCGTAATGCGGCCACGCTCTACTTAGACACACACCCTAACACAGCGAGAAAGCAGTTAAACCTGCTTCTCTTGCGTGCAGTGAGGTTGATGTGGTGGGCGTGCAAGCGACCTCACCCAACCCACTGAGTACTCTGGTTAAGTGTCGTCACGGGAGCGGTAATCCGTCTGCTCGTGCGCACTTACCAAGTAGGAAGAAGTTTTCAGACTGATTTATATTTATTAGAATTAAATATAAATGCCTAGAGATAACATTTAATATGTATTGCGAGCGTATCTTTCTAGATACCTCGCGTAACGGATGACGCTAGCCGTCATCCCTCCTTATTTGAATGCACCCATGTGCATCACATACACAAGGGTTTGTCACAAATGTGCACCACACCCGAGTGCTGGGTCTAATTACTATTATTTAGTAATTATCCATCCCTAAATGTACACCAAGTGACTTAACGGGGACTCTGTTAAATTAGGGTAACTTTAGCCCGTTACAGGTCAGGTACAGGACCACTAAGAGGCATCTTTGTCAACCCGGTACATCTCTGTACCTGACTCAGAGCCGAGGGTTCGCCCTCTTACTGTAAATGTGAAGACGTTTGAGGGCAAAAAGGGAGAAAATCTCCTTTTATGGATTAAGCAGATGGAAATGTCCATTGATCCCACCTTGTAACTATAACTGAACGGCAAAAGGTGGCTATGGCCCTTTCCAAACTCGGAGGTAGAGCCATGAAGTGGGAACTATCGTGCAGCACATCCAAAAACGACGCTTTTCCCTCATGGGATTTGCTCAAACAGCAAATGACCAGCATGTTGCACCGCCTGATCAGGCTTTTCGCATGCGAGCACGGCTCCTAGCGACTCGTCAGGGTAAAAGGACCTTAGGGGACTTTGTCTAGAAGTTGAGAGCTCTCATTTCATCTATGCATCAAGACCCGGTGCAAGAAGAAATTGTCGTAACAATCTTAATGGGTGGTCTCAATGAGGGCGTTGCCCGGAGATTTTTTCTGATCTCATCCTGCTACTTTCGACGAGGCAGTTGCCATAGCGCTATGCGCCGAGTTCGACTTTAAGTCTGCTCGCATTTGCACGCCTGTTTATCGAACAAGCTCTTCGAGCATATGGGCTCCGTCTAATAGAGCGAAACCCATGAATTTAAGCCTCGTTGAGGAAGGAGAAGAGGCTTTATAAGCTATGGAATAGCATACGACCATCCGAGAATGTGTTTATGTGCTGAAGAACGAAATATTTACGTCCGGCCTGCTCCCTAAGAAATACGCGTAAAGCTTGAAAGAGCACCAATTCCGACCTATACCAGAAATCTGGTGCGGTGCGGAAAATGTCGATACCCAGTAAGTTCGGGACGCCGTACTCGAGAAGACCTAGGCCCTGATGAACCTTTAGGGGGTGAGAGTAAACAGAACCCAGCCCAAATTAGCTCGGTGCTGCACGAAGCGAGACAAGACTGGCTTGCTAGTCGCTCAAGCGACTGTAAAGGGCTTTAATAAGCCGTGGTCAATTTTAATTGACTCAGGAGCGTCTTGCAATTATGCTCGACGCTTTTCTCTTGAAGGAAGTCAACAACACGTTGAGGCGCTTAAAGCGCATGAAGGTGATGCAATCGCTGTTCGCTTAGCGACTGGGACTCGTGTCACTGTTCCCAAAGTTCCATTGAACTTAGGTTAAAAGTTTATGGACTTTGACAGTATTAAACGCTATCTCGTCGTTGATTTGGATTCGAGATATGATCTCATCGTTGATATGGCCTGACTTGAACGCCATGAGCCATGGATCGACTGAAGGTCTAAGACCGTAGGCGCCACGCGCAATGTTCCTAGCAAAGTTTTGGAGTGTCATGAACCCTTCTTTGCTAGGCAACAAAAGCGCTTTTGGCGCGGATCATTGAATGAGTCTGTCAGTACTTTAGACATTAGAATTTGTGAGTTAATAAACTTTAATGTTAAAAACATTAATTCTGAGCCCGACTCAGTAGAAAGAAGTAGAAACGGCACGTACTCCGTCGAGCGACACTCGTTGTAATAACGATTTACTGAGTGCTGAAAGCATTGTTGGCCCAAGGCCGAATCATCAATGGTGCAATATCCCTGAGATACGTACAGTGGCACGTCTAAGTCCACCGAGTATGGTCGGCCGAGCTAAACATTATACTGAGTGTCAGTAGTGACACTGCTGGCGGTTCGCCGCAACCTCAAGGGAGATACGTGGAGAGGCACGGCTAAGTCCACCAAGTGTGGTCGACCGAGTTAGCACCATACTAAGTGTCAATAGTGATACTATTGGCGGGTCGCCAGGGCATTTTGGGTCAAACCCTTTAAATGCACGTGAAAGCGACACGTAAACATTCGCTGGATAAGGAAGTTGAGTTACCTAACTTTTAGGTGGATGTCAAATTAGACACCATGTCTGGTATAGAGCCAATACAGGCCGGAAAATCCGGAGACGTGAATGTCCCGGCCTCTAAATGTCGTATTGTCTCCACTCTAAGACAGGGAAAACGCGAAACATTTATATCCTCACAAAGTGATACGAGTGAGCAATTACACACGCTTGTAAATGGTGCAACCGGTAACATTGAGGGAGAAGTTAGCCTTGCGGCAATCCCTTCGTCACATGCTCTTTAGAGCTAGACGAAATGTCTATTGATGAGTGAGGCCGAGATTTTAAGGCTGGCGACTTATCTGAGATGGTGGTCATTCGACCAATAATTGAGTTAAACTCATCGTCACTTCTTGTCGAAGCTGTCCTGGATACACAAAAGCTGCACTTAGTGCGGAAATGGGTCAGCGATCCTTAAAGATCCTACGGGTCCTTTTATTCCTTGATAAAGGAAATCCAAGATGTGGTATGTAATAATCCACCATCTGTTTTACCTCCGGATTGAGGTGTTCGTCATGAAATTGACTTGGTACCGGGAACCAAATACTGTGTCACAAGACAATGGCCTTTACCAAGGGAGCAGTGTGACGTCATTGACGATTTCATCCGTGCTAAGCACGAGGCTGGAATGGTACGAGAGAGCAAATCTCCTCATTTACCACCGACAATTTGTGTCGAAAAGCCAAATGGTAAATGGCGCATTGTACATGCTGATAATAAGCTTAATGCTGCCACTATACCAGCACAAAACTGCATTTCTAGAAAAGATGTTCTTCAGAACAATATGGTGGGATGTACAATGTACAGTGCACTGAACTTAGTCGATAATTACTACCAACTGCTCATGAGAGCTAGCGATATCCCGCTTATACTGTTGGCACCCCAAGCGGTATGTTATGGGAGTGTTTGGTTATGCCACAGGGGCTTTCCAACGCCCCGACAACTTTAAATCGTCTAGTGACGCAACTGTTCCGCCCTTATCGAAGTTTTGCATCGGCTTATTTCGATGACATTTTTGTCCATAGTCATGCGGAGCAGGGTCGGTCGGATATGGACAACCATTTAGACCATTTGCGAGCAGTGCTCGAGTGTATGCGCACAAATAAATTGTATGCCAATGCATCTAAATGCAGTTTTGGCGCAGACGAAATTCCTTTTTTAGGATGCTTCATTTGAAAGCGAGGCCTTAGAGCGGAACCCGCTAACGTAAATACCAGAGTAGACTGGCCGGTTCCTAGAAACTAAAAGAATTTGCGTAAGTGGTTGGGTCTCGCCGGTTATATTTTTACACAGATATAGCATCAATTACGCTAATATAGCTAGGCCATTATCAAATCTCCTTAGAAAGGATATAGAATGGTGCTGGACAGAACGAACATCATGCTTATCAAGCAGTCAAGTATGTATTACCCATGCCCGGATCCTGGCACTGCCAATTCCAAACTGGTGTTTCGTTGCCGTCTGTGACACTTCGGATATTACCACTGGCAGTGCTTTGTTACAAAAAGACGGTGATGGGCGTGAAAGGGTTATTGCATTCAAGTCTCGACAGCTTGAAGCTGCGAAAGAACTACCCACTTCATGACAAAGAGTTACATGCTATGAAATGTGCTCTCCTCAAAGTCAGAGTTTATCTGCTCGGCTCAAAACCGTTTGTGATATATACAGATCACGCGTCATTTCGCACACGGCGACTAAGTTGCCCCGTCTCTCACAGAGAATGGCCCGATGGCTACCCTTTTTCGCGGAATACAACTTCGAGGTGAAGTATAAGCCCGGCAAGCAGAATGCTTTAGCCGATGCGTTATCACGCAGGCCAGATTATGATCTCTCGCATTTAACGACTATCATGTTGCCTATTCCTGAATTAATCCGTTCGGCTTACGCCAACGATGAACTTTGTGTTGCTCTGCAACGAGCTCTAAAGAACACTGATTTGGATATTAAATTGTCAGCCCGTTTGCGTGCAAGGTTACGTCGATTTTCTTTCGATAACGACCTGCTGCTTTATTGAACGGACAGTACGGACCCTCCGCGTAATGTTGTTCCTCAAGATGAGGATTTAAAGTACCGAGTCCATTATGAGGCACACGATACTGTCATTGGTGTTCATCTCGGTAGATAAAAGACCTACGGCTCTGTAAGCCAGATTTATTGGTGGCCCAAACATTATAAATGGGTCAGCACATATGTTCGCACATGCGAAACTGGCCAGTGGGTTAAACCCTCGGCGCATGCTGCTGCGCCACTGGCGAGCCTTCCCGTCCCCATAGGTTGCTGGGAGTCCATGAGTATGGACTTTTTTTTCGGTCTACCGAAAGAATCAGCCGGTAACTCCGGCATTGTGGTCCTTGTTGAGCGATTGAGCAAAATGGCTCACTTCTCACGGCCGTGCCGAATTCCATTGATGGTGAAGATACAGCGAGGCTGTTTATTGATCGCTTGTTTCGATAACACGATTTGCCAGTGGCAATTATCTCTAATCGAACCCCCGTTTCACGGGTTAATTCTGGAAATCAAATTTTCGAGTGCTTGGCACCAGATTGGATATGTGCACTGCGGACCATCCGCAGACCGATTATCAAACTAAACGTGTCAATCGCGTCATTGAAGACGTTTTACGCAGTGTATGTGCTCATACACCAAAGCACTGGAGCTCAATCCTCCCAGTGGTGGAGTTTGCGTTTAATTACGATGTACATGCCTTTACAGGCTATACTCCGTTCTATGTCAACGGTCTCACCCATCCACCGATTCCATTAACGATACCACTGCGTGGTTCACGCCTTGGTAGGGTGATTTAGCCGATAGGCTTGCTGATATCAACCCTGTCACCATTCGGATGTTTAAAGCGAGTTTCTCGCGACGCAATTTAGTGTCTAAAGACATGTAAGGGATACGATGGCTGATAGCCAAGACAAACAAAAAGAACAAGTAGATACCAAAGGCAGAAGCTGTATTAATAATTATATGGTCTGGGACCGAGTTTTACTAAACGCTTAAAATCTACCTACCAACTTGGTTTCCGCGGTCTTCAAGACCAAATTGTGCCCGCGCTTATATGGACCATTTTACGGACGTGGCCAAGAAGGGCCTAGATTATACGCTAAACCTTCCTGGTATGCGTACACACCCAGTGTTTTACGTTGGCTTGCTTAAGCCATATCGGGACCCTTCCCACATCGACTTGAAGGCACTTGCGCCGAGACAGGCAGTCGGGTCGCAGATAGCTGCATCCTACCAGGATGTCCAGTTGGCCCTCTAAACGAGGCTGCTGACGCTTCAGCGTCGGAAGACAGTACCAAACCGCCTCAAAAAGCTTTCAACTCGAGCAAGGACCGTCACGAAGAAGGTGCACCTAGTACCTTAGAGCATCAAATGCTTCCGCCGAAATGTCGGCCACCTACCGCGCTGCTTGATGTGCGGGGTAAACTTCACTTTCATGTGGAGAAACTTTTAAAGCGACGTCGTCGTAAGGATCAATACCAGTATCTGGTGAAGTGGCTAGGATACCCCTCTTCTGAAAACTCTTGGGAGTTTAAGAATTCCAAACGAAACGTGGAGTGAAAACGAAGTTTCATTTGGGAACTGGATCCACCGGGCCCGCCGCCTTCGCAATATTTGGAATATCAGAGAGTCTGCGGTTAGGGCTGACGTTCGTTTAAAACGGAAGTTTCGCTTCGATTTCGCTAAGCTTAAGGCCAATGGCCAGTTGCGTTCGGCGTTTAACGAAGAAAGGCCTAGCCGATATTTCAGTGCTTCAATTGACCGTACAACCATGGATTAAAGCCGCACTGAGGCTATAAATTCACCTAATCCCACGTCTAGTGGTGGGAAGCGTCGTTTGATGCGAGTTGACCCTGAGCAAACGTCAACGGCGTACGGGCAAAACAATACGATCGGAATTTTCCTCAAGGAGGTCACCGAAGCCCCACGGGCTGATCACGTAAACGCGTCAAATACTGACTTCGCGTCATTTCCTTTGGCGTAAGGTATCGCTTATGAAGAGCGTCGCGAGCAGCGATCTCTTCCGGCGTTCTTACGGGTCACCAGAGATCCAGGTGCCTAAGCTGTGACCCGCTATCTCTTTGAGACGCTCGTCCCAACTAAGCGGAGTGAATCTATAATAAATATGAGCTTTGGATCTCGCTATCTCGGCAGCTTGAACGACGAGCTTGTTCCTCTTTGAGAATTGCTTGCTCTTGCTTTTTATCGAGCGGATTAGTAGTGATGTTGGACTCAGTGTCTCGTGCCCTGCTCAATGCAGTTAATACATCAGCGACACCACGTTCCGGGAACAGATTTGGGGCCCGCCGACATTTATCCGGAGGAGAAAGCGTGAGAGAACGACGCTCTTTCTCCTCATCCTCGATGGAAAGTGAATTACAAAGTCCACCATCCCCTCATCGTCGAGGAAGGCGCTAAGAGTCTGTGACTCACGCTTGATTGCCATCAGGCAAAGGAAAAAAAAACGAACGGTTAGCTGTATAGGTTCCAACCTTATAAAAAACATTAAGCGAATGTTTTCTTTCGGTGTCAACAGTCTGATGGGGGAGGGTGTAATGGGGCACACATCGGTTGGAGAACCGTTGTTGTGGTACATTTCCTTTATGGGTAAATTACCCTCTTATCCTATTCAAAAAAGTGAATTACTTAAATCCCATTTATTATGGGTAACAAGTACGGTGGCCACCAGATATAAATTTGGCGGCCGAAATCTATTTTAAATTAGCTAGGGTAAGGTTTTAGATTAAATAATTAAATAAAGTGCAGTTCCCCTTTTGATAATAAATCGTTGGGTGCCTTCCTTAGGATTTCGCATTGATCTGTAAGAGATATAAGCCTTTCTAAGGTATATCCTCTTGGGCACTAGTTGTTAGTTGGTTCTATGAACCCCTGAATCCCTTGAACTAGGATTCCTTAAGCTTTAATAGCTTGTACGACTCCCTGAGTTGTTATGCCCATTAGCTCAATAGAACTAAGCGACTCTCTGAGTCTGAAAGTCTTCCTCTGACTTTAGGAGCGAGGAAGCTTCGCTACACAAGTCGCCTTGACGGCCTTTGATTAGTGCACAATAGATTCCCGGATCTCATGACTTTGTAGGTGCTTGGCTTGCAAATATCTACACTAACACTCACCGTTCCAAGGGCATTCAACTCCATACTTGGAACCTGTGAAATAGGGTGCGTTTTGCGCAAAGCGTGAAAAATGCGTTGCTTGAAAGCGTGAAGCGGAAGCTAGGACAAGAATCTAAGAGTGTCAGATATTTATAATGATTGGTCAATATTAGTACAAATTTACTTGTGGGGTGCTTTAAACCAGAATGGTGTGCCTTAAACCAAAATTTGGCGCCGTTAACATTTCCCCCATTTATATTCTTCGTTTTTGTTTCCCTTTTATACGAAAAATTATTTATTATTCCTTTTGAAGAAGATAATATCTATGGAACAGGATACCCCTTTACATCATCCCCTTAACCAACAGTTACTGTAGTGACTTGAGTGGATTAACAGAGATTACTATTGTTTCTTTCTCTGTNATGAGGATTTAAAGTACCGAGTCCATTATGAGGCACACGATACTGTCATTGGTGTTCATCTCGGTAGATAAAAGACCTACGGCTCTGTAAGCCAGATTTATTGGTGGCCCAAACATTATAAATGGGTCAGCACATATGTTCGCACATGCGAAACTGGCCAGTGGGTTAAACCCTCGGCGCATGCTGCTGCGCCACTGGCGAGCCTTCCCGTCCCCATAGGTTGCTGGGAGTCCATGAGTATGGACTTTTTTTTCGGTCTACCGAAAGAATCAGCCGGTAACTCCGGCATTGTGGTCCTTGTTGAGCGATTGAGCAAAATGGCTCACTTCTCACGGCCGTGCCGAATTCCATTGATGGTGAAGATACAGCGAGGCTGTTTATTGATCGCTTGTTTCGATAACACGATTTGCCAGTGGCAATTATCTCTAATCGAACCCCCGTTTCACGGGTTAATTCTGGAAATCAAATTTTCGAGTGCTTGGCACCAGATTGGATATGTGCACTGCGGACCATCCGCAGACCGATTATCAAACTAAACGTGTCAATCGCGTCATTGAAGACGTTTTACGCAGTGTATGTGCTCATACACCAAAGCACTGGAGCTCAATCCTCCCAGTGGTGGAGTTTGCGTTTAATTACGATGTACATGCCTTTACAGGCTATACTCCGTTCTATGTCAACGGTCTCACCCATCCACCGATTCCATTAACGATACCACTGCGTGGTTCACGCCTTGGTAGGGTGATTTAGCCGATAGGCTTGCTGATATCAACCCTGTCACCATTCGGATGTTTAAAGCGAGTTTCTCGCGACGCAATTTAGTGTCTAAAGACATGTAAGGGATACGATGGCTGATAGCCAAGACAAACAAAAAGAACAAGTAGATACCAAAGGCAGAAGCTGTATTAATAATTATATGGTCTGGGACCGAGTTTTACTAAACGCTTAAAATCTACCTACCAACTTGGTTTCCGCGGTCTTCAAGACCAAATTGTGCCCGCGCTTATATGGACCATTTTACGGACGTGGCCAAGAAGGGCCTAGATTATACGCTAAACCTTCCTGGTATGCGTACACACCCAGTGTTTTACGTTGGCTTGCTTAAGCCATATCGGGACCCTTCCCACATCGACTTGAAGGCACTTGCGCCGAGACAGGCAGTCGGGTCGCAGATAGCTGCATCCTACCAGGATGTCCAGTTGGCCCTCTAAACGAGGCTGCTGACGCTTCAGCGTCGGAAGACAGTACCAAACCGCCTCAAAAAGCTTTCAACTCGAGCAAGGACCGTCACGAAGAAGGTGCACCTAGTACCTTAGAGCATCAAATGCTTCCGCCGAAATGTCGGCCACCTACCGCGCTGCTTGATGTGCGGGGTAAACTTCACTTTCATGTGGAGAAACTTTTAAAGCGACGTCGTCGTAAGGATCAATACCAGTATCTGGTGAAGTGGCTAGGATACCCCTCTTCTGAAAACTCTTGGGAGTTTAAGAATTCCAAACGAAACGTGGAGTGAAAACGAAGTTTCATTTGGGAACTGGATCCACCGGGCCCGCCGCCTTCGCAATATTTGGAATATCAGAGAGTCTGCGGTTAGGGCTGACGTTCGTTTAAAACGGAAGTTTCGCTTCGATTTCGCTAAGCTTAAGGCCAATGGCCAGTTGCGTTCGGCGTTTAACGAAGAAAGGCCTAGCCGATATTTCAGTGCTTCAATTGACCGTACAACCATGGATTAAAGCCGCACTGAGGCTATAAATTCACCTAATCCCACGTCTAGTGGTGGGAAGCGTCGTTTGATGCGAGTTGACCCTGAGCAAACGTCAACGGCGTACGGGCAAAACAATACGATCGGAATTTTCCTCAAGGAGGTCACCGAAGCCCCACGGGCTGATCACGTAAACGCGTCAAATACTGACTTCGCGTCATTTCCTTTGGCGTAAGGTATCGCTTATGAAGAGCGTCGCGAGCAGCGATCTCTTCCGGCGTTCTTACGGGTCACCAGAGATCCAGGTGCCTAAGCTGTGACCCGCTATCTCTTTGAGACGCTCGTCCCAACTAAGCGGAGTGAATCTATAATAAATATGAGCTTTGGATCTCGCTATCTCGGCAGCTTGAACGACGAGCTTGTTCCTCTTTGAGAATTGCTTGCTCTTGCTTTTTATCGAGCGGATTAGTAGTGATGTTGGACTCAGTGTCTCGTGCCCTGCTCAATGCAGTTAATACATCAGCGACACCACGTTCCGGGAACAGATTTGGGGCCCGCCGACATTTATCCGGAGGAGAAAGCGTGAGAGAACGACGCTCTTTCTCCTCATCCTCGATGGAAAGTGAATTACAAAGTCCACCATCCCCTCATCGTCGAGGAAGGCGCTAAGAGTCTGTGACTCACGCTTGATTGCCATCAGGCAAAGGAAAAAAAAACGAACGGTTAGCTGTATAGGTTCCAACCTTATAAAAAACATTAAGCGAATGTTTTCTTTCGGTGTCAACAGTCTGATGGGGGAGGGTGTAATGGGGCACACATCGGTTGGAGAACCGTTGTTGTGGTACATTTCCTTTATGGGTAAATTACCCTCTTATCCTATTCAAAAAAGTGAATTACTTAAATCCCATTTATTATGGGTAACAAGTACGGTGGCCACCAGATATAAATTTGGCGGCCGAAATCTATTTTAAATTAGCTAGGGTAAGGTTTTAGATTAAATAATTAAATAAAGTGCAGTTCCCCTTTTGATAATAAATCGTTGGGTGCCTTCCTTAGGATTTCGCATTGATCTGTAAGAGATATAAGCCTTTCTAAGGTATATCCTCTTGGGCACTAGTTGTTAGTTGGTTCTATGAACCCCTGAATCCCTTGAACTAGGATTCCTTAAGCTTTAATAGCTTGTACGACTCCCTGAGTTGTTATGCCCATTAGCTCAATAGAACTAAGCGACTCTCTGAGTCTGAAAGTCTTCCTCTGACTTTAGGAGCGAGGAAGCTTCGCTACACAAGTCGCCTTGACGGCCTTTGATTAGTGCACAATAGATTCCCGGATCTCATGACTTTGTAGGTGCTTGGCTTGCAAATATCTACACTAACACTCACCGTTCCAAGGGCATTCAACTCCATACTTGGAACCTGTGAAATAGGGTGCGTTTTGCGCAAAGCGTGAAAAATGCGTTGCTTGAAAGCGTGAAGCGGAAGCTAGGACAAGAATCTAAGAGTGTCAGATATTTATAATGATTGGTCAATATTAGTACAAATTTACTTGTGGGGTGCTTTAAACCAGAATGGTGTGCCTTAAACCAAAATTTGGCGCCGTTAACATTTCCCCCATTTATATTCTTCGTTTTTGTTTCCCTTTTATACGAAAAATTATTTATTATTCCTTTTGAAGAAGATAATATCTATGGAACAGGATACCCCTTTACATCATCCCCTTAACCAACAGTTACTGTAGTGACTTGAGTGGATTAACAGAGATTACTATTGTTTCTTTCTCTGTGAGCTAGCACTTGTTGGTTTTATCTAAATTCCGACTTTCATTTGCACGTGGTAGTAAGCCCATGTGCGGAGCCTGTGAGGCCACAAAGCTGGCAGCTACTCGACTAAGTGTAGCAGCTAGCGATGCAAATTATGCTGCAGACGCTCATACGTCTCTGCAAGGAGCGGCCCACATACAACTCCAATTGGATGTGACTGGTACGAATTGGGGTCACTGTCCGACTAAGTGGCTACTATTAAGACCTCCGGTTCGCCCGAGGTCAGTTCGTCAAACCAATGAGTTCTGATGTGACAACCAAAGCGATTATCGCGACATTTTTAACTCTTCGGAACATTTTGATGTGAAGTCATCTTGCCATGACTCCAACGTCGGTGACAACTCTGGTGATGGTAAAATTGATCACCAGGAACAAAATGATCGTAAAGGTCACGTCAAATAAATGCTACTGGTGCTGCTAGCGTGCATTACCATAAACGAAGTGATCTTAAGGATCACTTCGAATACAATGTTAGTTTGAATGCTATAATCTTTACTGACGGATGAGGGGCCCAATAGGTCTTCTGTATAAACAAGATACTGCAATCACTATAATAGGACAGTTGTGGACTCCTGCCTCACTTTGTTATTGGCAAATGCATTATCGTGCATAGTGTTAATACGTTGCCTCTCGCTCCCAAAAAGAAAACCTGGTTGCCTTCTAAGGGCAACTTAATTCGTTTGACCTGGTATGACCAACGAACGATACAAAGTTCCGTTTTTCAACTTATCAAGGCATCACAAGCCTGGTGAAGACCGACCAAAATGAATTCTTCATCGATGCCTTTTTCCGGCATCGAAGGTACACTTGCAAAGGATGTTACCCCTTCGTTAAAGGCTTGGGAAACATTCATTAAGAATGAGCAAAGCGCATGCCGCGAGACCTGGGTTAACAAATTGATATCTTTGTGGGACCACTTTGAAAGACGTACCGTAGTCGGAGCACGCTATAAGCTGCACCCGTTGCCTAAATAGGCAGACTTACTTTGTCTCCCGTTAAGAAACGCATGTCCCTGTCGCTTTAAGTGCAGTCTACCCCCAAGGGATGCATACTCCTTTAAAGAATCTCATTGGAGGACGTGCATCTCTTTTGACATGCGCGAAGCGATTAAAAACTTAAAATCGTTTTACGAGCACCTGAAGCGCGCTTGATTTTCTATGAACCTTCTGGAAAGAAGTTGGGTCTCATCATGTTGTTGGACGAGATTCGGAACGTTATTATTAGTTGAGACGAGATATCAGCCATCATGCGAGGGTTGATAGCCTCGCCAACGAACACGATAACTCGTTCGGCCTTCACCTCCAGTTATTTAAGAAGCGTTCAAGTAGAAGCGCTTTTGACCACTCGTGTCCATCAATGAATGTGGAGGGAGAGGATTCGCTTTACTCGTCGAACCCGACTAATAAAAATGATCTAAGTAAGTCGCGTCCGCCGGCCCTTGCAGAAGGACATTAATCATAAACGTTCCTGCCGTCATAACTTAGTGTCGACGGTCGCCAATGATTGTAGCGAAAAGTTGCAATATCGTGCGCAAGATGCGGTCGACCAATTGTCGATCAAAGGGCGAATCAGACCCTTTGAGATGAGATAGCGTCAGCTCGTCAAGATATAATATCCTTGAAGGATGAAGTGAAACGTCTCGTTCGTGGAATTAGCCTTTTTCCCGGGACGATCAGTCTTTGGCGGAACCTTGACCATTCCAGTGTAATTTGTACCCATTATAAGCCTCGTACTGGCAATGCGGGTGGAGACGTCCGACGTACAGCGTAGAATGCGTACCGCAACCTATGAGCAGCTTGACCGTGTACGCATTGCCTGGGCGGTGCAGTACACGGAACTGGCCGATTTACCTTAGGCAATAATTTATCGCTGCCCTCATTAGTCACTAGATATTTCGGTAGTTTACCGTTGGCAGTAATAGTAGACCGTTAACTTAATAAAATAGCGTTTGCTCTTCATTTTTGTCAGAGCTCCGTATTGTAGGCCCACCCCATCTGCGATGGAATCTTGTTCGAAACGGACCACTGCTTCTCGAGCCAGCAGGAATTTTCGTGGTGACTGAGTGTCGCTACTTGTGCGCAACGCGGAGATTTCGTTTTCCTCTTTAGTGAAAACTTCATCATTCTCACTAGTTTATTGTTGCGGGCGCTGCTTATCTTGTCTTTAAGAAAAACTATACTCTCAAGTATTTTTGGACTTATTTTCTAATGTTTATGGGAAGCATCTTCCATAATTGCTCCGAGCTGCAGTTGCGCAACCACATTGAAATTCGATCAAGGATTTTCGCAATGTCTTTTTATACTGCTTTCGAAGCAAGCATCTTTGCTGGTCTACTCATTTTATTTGAGTGGTTGACCTGCAGCGCTGCCTGTGCTTTTGCATAGCTACGGTAAAATAATTTAGTAGTGGGATGGGTGGTCACACTGAAACTTTTTTTGCAGTTGAACTGACGACCAAACCGCATGTGATGCCATCGCACCCACTCGTCGTACGTCAACTCGCTTGAGGACGCTTTAAGACGCTCATCAAATGGCCGTTTGATAAAAAGAGATAGGCGTCGTGTAACGGGCTCAGAGCACGTTACCTGGCTACACGTGCCGTAAGAAAGCGTTATTAATTCCGTTGTATATGCAAGATTTAACACTGGAAACTCTAAGTATGAAAGACTTTCCGACCTCGTGAAAGTCTTCTATCTATGTTCCGACACCTTACTGGATAATAATGGGTCTGGCTCTCCATTAATAACACAAAAACATGCGACGTGCTACACCCGCAAAATCGGGTATAGAACCCTACTTAGTACATGTATATGTAAGCTACGCGACATGTAAAGGGAATAGCCCATTACATCGTCCCTATCCCAAGACACCGTGAGTGCTCACAGAAATATCAAGAGACGACAAAGACACAGGCACCCAGGCAACGATGACGGAACGAGGTATAAGCAACCACGGAGCGCCGCAGAGGACCATAAGCGGTAGTACATACGTCCACATAATGGACGCCGACATTCGGCCGTGGCGCTGTACGACTTGTCCGGAGTATCCGCTTCGGACTCTTCTGACACCATGAGAGATCATTTCCAACGCTTTTACAGCCTGCGCAAAAAGATGATTGACGGCGTCGGATACGATGCGCTTGAGACGTCGTGGTGTGCCTGCATCCGAAGGTGGAACCGGATTATTTTCGTCGGTCGCAGCTTTGTCGGTTGGCTGGTCGATAGGGAAGATCTTCGCGCTGATCATTCCTTTAGCGCCGTACGCGACAGAGTGCATAAGAACGCTTGGAAATAGGACCGCCTTTGCTTCGTCCACGTGGTAAAGAGGTGTTGTCATGATCCGTCATGCCAAGACCGACAAGGGGAGCTTGAAGAACCCACATCGCTTATTGACCTCTCAGTGAGATCAAGCAGGCTTGGGCCGGCAAGTACGAGCCTATCCTTGAGAAGAAAGAATCCTCCACTATTCGTGGCGAGACGCGTCGATTCTGCCGGGTCATCGACAGGTTGTTGCGACTCACTCGCGTAAGGCAGAGACAGAAACCCATTCTTAATTCGGACACGGATCCATTCGCCGGAACATCGTCGCGATTACCCGAAGCCTCAGTGACCAAGAACGTTTTGGCTTTAAACTCTCGAACAACATCCAAAACGTCACAAAGAAGGGAAAAGCGAGGTTCTCATGCATGTTTTTCGGTTAACGTGCCCAACCAGCGAACCCGATTGCGGCGCGCGACCGGAATCGCGCGCTCCCCACATGCCATTTGACCAGACGAACTCGATTGATCAGAGTGATCAACAAGTCAATCCGGCGGAATCTACCCGCACCATTAACAAGAGCGCCGCGACAAACCGGCGGATGTCACCTGCAACATTAACAAGGGTAAAACTTCAAAATGGTACTGCGTCCATCCTCGTGGCCTAGAATGATGTGGACGCCGCGACAAACCGGGCTGCTGATGCTCAGCTCGAAGCGGAGGAAGCGTCGGAGCGCGCTGCGCGAGCAGCGGACGGCGCCTGGGATTCGTCAGTCGAATCGCTGGGCTAGTTGCTTGAGCGTGTAAGGATGCTAGAGCGCCATATCGTCGGTCACCCGCAAGCTTAATCGCAGCCTCGCCCAATATCGGCTCAGCGATAGACTCGCCAGGATGGACGCTCGATTTACGCGTCATCGTCTCAGCCTGTTGAGCAGACTCGGGGTCGATGCTGGAAGGTACGCCTTCAGCCGCCAAACGTAGAACGCTGAGCGTGATTGCAGGGACGTGGGAGTATTGTGATTGTAGGCTTCTCTAATCATATTAAGTACCTTTAGGACCAATAAATCTTGGAGCGAGTTTACTCGCTCCCACGTTGTTACTGCTGAGTCTAGATCGACATGGGTACACGATCTTCTGGCTAAATATTATTCGTGTTCTTTTTTTCACGTTTGTCTGCGTCCTCGTGTTGTTTGTCGACAGGTGCCGGGAGTGTATCCGGACAGCGTGATGTCGCTCACAGCGACAACATCGTTCGGACAGCGCCGATGGTCGCGGCGTTTACATAGCCGCATTAGACAGTGCCGCAGACACCGAGCCCTTGGTGACGGATCAATCAATGTCTGCGAAGTCCACTTCGCCAAGGGCGACGCTAGTTTGGGTGGCGTTGAGATCCGTTGTCGCACCTGCGACCGTGTGACCAGGTCATGACGTGAGCTGCACTCGATAACTTCAAATGCTCGACATCGGCTATATTCCACTCCAGAGTGGACCATGAAGCGCCGTGGGACTACGCACGCGAGAAGAGCCGGAACGCGAGGACCGCGCATGATTAGCGAAGAAAGGCGTCGAACTCATGACTCGTGTTCTGCGTTGTTGAGCGCAAACTCAGCAAGTGGTAGAAAGGAGCTTGAATTGTAAACGATGTCGCATAGCTGTGAAGAACGTGCTCGAGAATGCAATTGACACAATCAGTTTGCTCGTTCGTCTCTGGATGGTCCGCCGTTGACATCATTGATGTCGTTCCAAGAAGCACGAACAGTGTAGTCCAGAAGGTGGAAGTGGATCGTACATCGCGGTTGGATATAATCGACCCGGAAGATCATTGTGGCGGTATACCGCGTCGATCAAGTGCAACGCGGTCTCAGCCGCGGTGATTTTGCGCCGTAACAGGAATGAGATGACTCATTTTACTTAAGCGGCCGAAAAAGACGAGGATGCTCGTGCGGCCATTGTCGTCTGGCGGAAGGCCAAAGATGAAGTTCATAGAAATTGAGCGCCTGCCTCGAGGCAATAGGAAGTGGTTGCAGGGGAGCCTGAGACGAAGGTGACGGCTTTACACGATAGCAAATTTTACAGGTCCCCACCAAATTAAGCACTAACTGTTACAACTGAGACCAGTAAAAATTGCGTGAAATAGCCGCGAAATTCTTTCCGCGGCCCAAATGACCTCCAGCTGGGGAAACATGAAACTCGTGAATTATCCGTGCTCGTAGATCAGGACCGTTAGCAACCAATGTCCGTGGCTCATCGAAACAATGGATGCTGTGCACCAACTGGTCTCCGTCTAAACTGTAACGTATTATGTGATCAAGCTTCGAACGGGAAAAGCACCCACTGAAGCAGCGTTAAGTGAGCATAGGTACGCGATTATGTCAGCATAATCGGGGTCACCGTCGTAAACCGCTACAGTTCATCATAAAGAGGTAACACAAAAACGACAGTAAATTACACACCGTGCACCTGGCGTCATCATCGTCGTCAGTATTCATACGATTCAAGTCCAAAAGAGGATCGTAGTCATGACGTCGCAATAGGGCATCGGCAAGAAAATTATTCTTCCCGGCTTGTACTATACGACGAAGTTGTACGCAAAGATAAAAGAAAGCTAGCGAGCCAATCGTTGCGACAGAAAAGGGCTTTTCGTTGCGGTTCGCAATGACGCGTGATCATGTACAGCGCGAAGGTCTGGTAATTTGACGAGAGCGTAACGCATAGCCAATATTCCTTGTTGCGAACGGCATAATTCGTCTCAGCAGGCTACAGCTATCATGACTGATAGCTCACGACCCGCTCATGACCGTCGTCGTCTAATGCATAAGTGCGCAGCCGATCACAGAATCGCTGGCAGCGCAAACAACATGAAACGGCTTCGACACGTCTGGCAAGATTAAGACCGCAGCCGAAGCTACACTGCCATTTACGAATTCAAACATCACATGATGGACGAGACGCCACGACCACATGACGTCTTTAACAAGGAGTGACGATAGTCGTGGAATAGATCCGGCCTAACCTTTCGTGTACTTGTGTAAGAAATTACTTAATGAAGCCATTGACGCAACTCTGTGGGGTTCGCTGATGTTGGCCATGAACAATAGATAAAACCTTTTCAGGATCGGCTCTAAATCCTGTTTTACTCAAAAAGCAGCTAAGCATCAAAATTTCCGGCGCGCAAAATACATACTTCTTCGAATACGCGTAAAGTTTGTTCCTTCTCATCACTTAAAATACCGCCCAAATGTACGTCAACATCAGTGAGGTCGTTCTCAGCGTAACTATAAATAAAATGTCGTCGAAGTAGCTCGCGTAAGTTCGCGGAGTGATCGCAGCACAAGCGTAAACATGCGATTACATGTGGTGCGGGCGCCCTTCAGTCCCTGCGGCAGAACCATCATTCCGAGAGCATACCGCTCGGCGTGCTAACCGCTATCAGAAAAATGCCACTTGATATCATTATAATCTGGTAAAAGACATTGGTCAGGTCGATGACTCTGTAAATGGTACTCCCAGACATGAAATCAAGCACCATGTCCAACTATTAATATAGTATTACCGCACATGGCAATATCGTGGCAGGAATGTGACAGTTATGCTCATCGCTTAATTGCTTTTAATTTACCCCGCCTACCGCTGCTAGACACGCGAATGGGCGGTGAGCAATGAGTCAATATACTAATTTGTACTTAAGTATATTAAAGTAAAAAATAGAATGTATTAGTGCGTAGGAATTAAATATAGGAAGTTACTATCTCCACCCACCCAAGTTGCTATTTCCAACCTGCTACGTGAAATCTGACCAATCAAATTACTTAATATTCCACCCACCAAATTTTTAAATCCACCCACCACATATTAAAAATTTTAAATACTGGCCATGGATTTTTTTGAAAGACCGGAAGGGCTTTTTCAATATAAGACTAATCATAAATATCTATGAAAATAGGCAATTGGGGATGGGGATTTCTCTCTCTCCCTTTTTCCATCAATGACAAATATTCTAATTCGTGCTTCCAAAGGTTCTCTAAAACCTGGGTCTTCACTGATGCAAAACGTTTCCAGTTACGTGCAATGGGAGGTACAGGAGAATTAGACCTCAAGAAAATCGGTACAAAGTGGTTTCCATCAACAAATGGGCCATCGGCTTGGCTGCTGCCAAACCTACTCTTTGTGGAAGAAACGTGATCATCTGCTCCGCACTAAAGAAGTGTACCAGCCGGCCATAACAGTTAGCGAGAACATGACCGAGTGTAACGCGCCCATCACCTCTGGTTTCCACACTATAACCCATTTGCTCAAAGTGAGTACATCCATCAAGGCATGAATCGGGAACCTGCCTCCCAATTCCTTCAGACGAGACTGCGAGTTACCATAAATGTTTTTGCCGTAGACAGTGATTCTGAAAACTCACGGCGAATAAGTGGCATCCCTGACGTACAAGAACTCCAGCTAATACAAGTTCCTGTAAACAACCCTTCTTCTCCAGTAATTCTGCGGCATCCTCGGTGCCCAGCGATATAAGGAATCCTAGTTCAAGGGATTCAGGGATTCGTAGAACCAAGTGGCAACTAGTGCCCAAGAAGATACACCTTAGAAAGGCTTCTATCTCCTACAGATCAATGCGCAAGCATTAGGTTCTCTGAGAGTCATGATTGGGTTGGCTGTTTCGCAATACAACCGTCCAAGAAGCATATCCACTCTCCTTTCAAAAGCCTCACAAGGACACCCCTGCAGTCTAGTTCCTGCCTTCCTTTCTTCCCGTCGGTGTTTTCGGAGATCATTTCCAATACCCCCCACATCGATCGCACCCTAGCTAAACTCGCTAGTCGCCATCTGAACCCTTTATTGACACCCCATAGCCAGCCTCACGGCACACCTGGCGAAAGTGTTCTATAAGATCGCAACGCGTGGTATGCAATAGATGAAAGAAGACATTTTCTTGAGATAGGCTGTGGAATTTAGAAAATTATTGGGCTGGTAACACAGTAATAAGCGGGCTGAAAATCATTGTAATATTGAAAATCATATTTGCGTTGCTCAACATTTCATTCTTTTTACCTACGAAAGGGGTTTGGCAATATTTCAGACGTAAGAACCAACCATAATTTCAGGTGTTATAACTTTTTAAAAGAAATGACGCCATAGTTTGATTGGTCAGATTCAACCTGGCTAGGTGGAATAAACAAACTTGGGGGTGGAAATAGCAAGTATTTGATTGGTCAGATTCCACCAGGCTGGGTGGAAATAGCAACTTGGGTGGATGGATATAGCAAATCCCTAAATATAATATATGCAGTTTAGAATCTTCCTCTGCACGTCGTGTACGTGAGGTAATCTAAGGCACCTTGGCTACACTATCAACAGTGTAGGTTAGATTGTACTGAAGCCGTGTAAGCGAAATGTGCCCAGTTACACCTAGTAGCAATTTATATCAGTCCAAAGACCACATGTGAACCCTCCGACATTAATATGCTGGTGAAGAAAGGTATAGTTTTCACGCCACGCTTTCCAGTTTCAGAGTAAGTGCAACAGGCTCAACCATTTTCAAGGATCTCTAATATAAAGCGGCCGAACGGATGAGTTATGTCGTTCGTGGGCCAATCGTTAGTGCAATGTTGTTAGCCTTACACAGAGAAGATCAACATGCGGCTATTGCCGAGTTCATACAACATCAACTCGACTCGGCCGGGAAAAGAAAGTTTGCTTTGCCAGCAAGGCTTTCAATAAGCAGAGCCGTTGAGAGAACAAGGTGCCCAACAGTTGGACTTATTGAGACAGTAGCATGTGAATGCTGCTGACGGGCCAACTCATGCGCAACGACCCGAAGGCTTTAAGTAAGACATCTCCAAGTTTATCAAGGCAGGCGAAGAAGACATCTTGATGCGAGAGTTCGTCGAGCTTGACGACGCCATCGAACCTTGTCGCATCGAGGATGATGCGATAAAAGCGAAGTTTGGCATGTCCAGCTAGGCTCGACGAGCCAAAACTGGGGCCTTGGGGCTCAAGCTATACAGCCCGTATGTGTTTCGGTCGCATGAAACCTCTAAGGATCGACTCAGACAAACGTTTGAGCTGCAAAGTGCCAAATTTAGGGGTCGGCAAAGCTCTTACATTTAAAAGCAGGACAAGCGTGACAAAACAAAATTACCAACACACGCAATTTTTTTTGAAAGTTATATCGTATGTAAGCCCATTGATGAGCGAACCCAGGTACTCTGTTTATCAAGGGTCTAAGGTTCTTGCGGATGGTCCCGTCAAGACTCACCTGTTCCGCCTTGATTAAGAAACGCTTGATCAAGCAATTTCTATTGCAAAACAGGCGGACTTTCAGCTTGAAACTGACTTTCTTTACTTGAGCTCCTATCGTCTGCTGAAACGACAAGAAGTCGGAAGTCCCAAAGTAATAGACTTTGTTATGTTGAGCGCTTCCAGAAGACAGGGCACTACACCTGCTTCATGTCCACTACCAAGAAACACTGAGCGAAATGATCGACCTCCCGGTAAAAATAGCGGAAGACGCGAATTCGAAGCTGTTGCATAATTGCAACCTCGAGACGAACCGAAAGAAATGGTCGGTTCGGTAGGTGCAGAAGGACTGACTGATCCGGCAACGTCAAGCGATTTGCAGGCAAATTCAAAAAAGTTGCTCCCAACAGACAGTCTGTCACGGAGCGTTTGTGCTCCGTGATAAACTTATAAGGTCGATCTGAGGAAGCGTGAAAGAGAGACACTCGAGTGTTGACTGGAGTGGCTGCGGATATTTTCCGGTCTGATAGTTTGTTTATTTTAGGAAAGTCCTAAAATATCTAGATCTCCTAAAAGTAATAGTCAGATACTACCTTTATTAGCCAGTAAATCCTAATGAATCCTAACTATCAATATTACACATCTAGTATCGCACCTAAAATAAGTAATATGTGTGTGTACCCTGTTACATCACCCCCACTCAAGATTGCGACCACGGTCACTGCGGCCAAATGGAGTGAAATGCAAAATCAAAAAATAAGGCAAAACGAAAACCGAGACACACACCGCGCTCTCGCAGTGTGCCCGGCCTTCGAGAACCACACACGTGCGACGAGACGTCGCGTTGCACAAAGCGCTTACACTGCTTCTCAGTTCGACGACGAAAGCCGAGACGTACAACAAGCAAGACTATCGCAAGACACAAACACACCGCGACTGCAAAGCCATGGTGGTAGGTAACCAATATTTCGGCACGTTCACGCCGTACAGCGAGGACGACTTCAGTGATTTGTCGACGCGACAACGAGCCGCGACGCTATCCGCGAGCTGAGGTGAAAGAATGCTAAAGCAAGGCAAATCAGTGACGCCGGACCGATACGTGGCGACGGAGTCGCTGGACGAGGCTTGGTCGCGGTTTGTGGCGCAGTACAACTTCTTTCCATCGTTCTTTCGAGAAAGGCACTTCCTGATTCAGTGACGCGCGGTGCCCAACACTGAGTGATCACATCGCGACTCGTTATGTGTGAGAATTCGTGACAGTCGAATCAGGCTGCTATTACATTCACGATCGTGCGTGGTGCCGTCAGTGTAAAGGGAGCGCGTTCATTCGCAATTTCAAAGACATTGGACGCAAAGCCTGGCTTCAAGGACTGAATGCGATTCGCAATAAGTTTGAGATACAAATTCCAACCGGTCCGAGGTATAAATTGCATCGATTGTCTCGTGAGGCAAGACTTCCTTGCCTCACGTGGGGTGATTACTGTCCGTGTTGTGTTGACAACACGAAACGAGTAAAAGGAGATGTCCATTTCCATTCTTCGCCCTGGGGGAGAGCTCGCATCTCTATCGAGATGCGCGACGCGATTGACGTTTGCAATCGATTTACAGGCGCCAGGGGCGCGTGTTTTCCGATGTACCTTCTGATCCATCGGATGGGTCTCGTCATACGGACGGACAAGGCTTTCAACGTCAACAACCCGCTGGGAACGAAGTTCCCAGCTATCAGCGAAAGTGGATAACCGCGCCAGCGAACAAGATAACTCGTTCGCTACCCTTTTCACATCACGGTGGTTTTAGATACGTTCCACAAGGAGCCGTAAGAATCCACCACTGGTTGTGGCGGAGGAGGGAAAATTAGATCCGACCCATGTGTCGGATCTAGAGTCGAAGATCGACAAACTTGACCGCATCCTTCATTAATTGGAAGCCCAAGTTTTGGCACGATCTGCCAAATTTGACTTAGCAAATGCGACTTGCATTTGCTCGTCGACGATGTGACGAGCCCTTATGCCATCGTCCAACTCGACAAACCATCTTAAGAGGGAGACTTATTGCAGAAATGCAATCGCTGTCAAAAGTTAGGAATACGCTCATGAGTGCAGTGCTCCACGCCCAGTGCCGAGAAGTACTGAACGTAATTATGGACCGAATGCCAAAATGGGCAACGGTCGCGGGTCCGACGTTGTTGCGAAATCGCAACAGCGAGGTGGACCGCAAAAAAAACGGCTGGGGTCAGTGGGGGCGCAACGCCCTATTGATCCAGCGACTTTAAGAGAAATTGCAAATCTCTTGACAAAAGTTGCTCCAAACGCACATTCATTATGTGTATTTGCACACCTGATGATGAGGCATACCTCATCACCTTAAAGTTAAAAGTGACAAGTGATTTGTCACTTTGAGCGCTCATGAACTTTGGGGCGTCGAATAACTTTATTCGTCGCCCGTCGGTAGAGGGTCGTAGGCTCGAATATGTTAAGCGCGATATTCCTCCAACGAGGATGACGGTGCGTCTAGGTACAGGCGCATCGATAACAGTAATGAAACGCGTAGTGAAATTTCACTGCACGTTAAAAGATTTACAGTCATATAAGAAATATACCGGATGTCCAAAATGGACAACACGATGATCTTAGGTCGAGTAGAGATTCGACCGTAGAGGACCCGACTGTGATAGCGTAATCACAGTCGGAAGACGTTGAGGGAATAAGTCCCCACGTATTTGAGGAGAAAGCTTCTCAAAAGGTAATGCTGAAGTGACTAGACTTCAGCATTCCGAAGGATTAATCCCTCAGCAGCCTGTGGATAAATCCTACGAAGAAACCGAGACGTTGAACGTCTTGGTTAATGACGGATCAAAAGCAGGCGCTTATACGCTTGGTCTATATGCGCCTCCGAAGTTAACTTCGAAGATAACTCAATTACCAACTCTAGAACCCAAGCGGTTCAGAAAAAAATCTGCATAGTGGAAGAATTAAGCAGATCTGCGTACTCGTCACAGAAGACGAGTACGTAACCGATATTCGATTAGCGGTAATTGTTGCATAGAACGAACGGGTTCTCAGCAGCTCATCGATCAACGAAAGTGTCCTTGATGTGAAGACTCGGATTGAGAGATACAATACTCAATCCTGGAGTCACTTAAGACAAATCCTTTATACAAAAAGTTCATTGAATTCAGGGATGTATTCCCTGAAACAGTTTTATGCGAGTTCCCTAAGGATAAAGGCACTCGACATGAGATCGAACTCAAATCGGGCTCGAAGTACTGTGTCATGAAGCAGTGGCCACTGCCTCGTGAACAAGAACTTGCGATCGATAAATTCTTTATCGATCGATAAAAAGCGGGCCATGTAAGGGAGTCACCTCCCCACATAGCTCTCCGACCTTCTGTGTGCGAAAGGCCACAGGAAGGTGGCCGATAGTGCACTTATTTAATAAACTGAATGCTGCAACGGTACCGGCTCAAACGCCGATACCTAGAAAAGACGTAACCATAGATGGTATGTCGAAGAGTACGATCTCTTCGTCTATGGATCTGATGGATGGATTTTATCAGATCCTTATGCGTGAACGGGACATCCCGTACGAAGCAGTGAGCACTCCCAGTGAGATGCTCTGGGAATGGCTAGTAGTGCCACAGGGGCTTCGTAACGCCCCTGCAACATTAAACAGATGCGTAACGAATCTGTTGAGACCGGTGCGAGAATTCGTACCGAGTTATTTTGACGATGTATTCGACCATAGCCGAGCCATGGACGGAAAGACGGACGTGAAAGTTCACAAAACTCACGTTCTCAGGATCTTACACTTATGCGAATGCATAAGTTACGCAAATCTCAAGAAGTGCATATTCGCTGCAAGCGAAATACCCCTTCTTGGGTGCATCGTCGGAAAACACGGCGTGCGCCCTGATCCCGAAAAGATCAAGGCAATCACCGACTGGCCAGTTCCAGCCGATGTCAATGGACATAAAATGTGACTTGGATTAGCAGCGTACTTGCACAAGTACTCCCGCAAGTATGCCAAGATGACAATTCATCTCTCTCGTCTCTTAAAAGAGACGAGAAATGACTATGCAACACTGATTGTCAGCGTTCCTTTGAAGGTATCAAGTAAAGCTTGATGCAATCACACATCTTGGCGATTGCAGATCAAGACAGACCAATCCATGTGGTCTGTGACGCCTGCGATTTCGATATTGGCTGTGCGATAATGCAATACGATACAGACGGCGCGGAGCGCGTGGTCTGTTACCAATCGCGTCAGCTGCAACCAGCTGAACGCAATTATCCAGTGCATGACAAGGAACTCCTTGCCATGAAATATGCATTGGCTAAATTTACGGTCTTCCTCCTAGGAGATAGACCGTTCATCGTATATACGGACTATGCGTCATTACGCACGGCCATAAACAGCCCACACCTTTCGCAAAGAATGGCGAGGTGGCTATCCTTCTTTCCGGAGTATAATCTCTCTGTGAAATATAAACCAGGACTACTTAATGTCGTCGCTGATGCGTTATCACGTCGACCCGATTTCGAGCCGGCTGCGCATTCCAACAGTGAAAATAAACTTACTGTCGCAACACTCATTTCAAGTGTTCCGTAATCAACCTTGTTTGATGAAATAGAGGAAGCCTACGCAGAAGATAATGACCTTCTGCGTTTAATGGATCATCTGATGAATCCATCCGATAAATCTTTTAAAGATTTACCGGCCTTTTATAGATCGTCATCCGATCGATACACAACACGCAACGGCTTATTGTATTACACAGCCGTTGCCGGCAACACTCCGCGTGTCGTCGTCCCAACTCACAAGGATTTGCGCCTGTGCATCCTGTATGAGTGTCACGATGCACCAACAAGTGGGCATCGCGGACGTGAGAAAACTTATCTCACAGTAAGTCGCGAATTAATTATACTGGCCCCGCCAGTATCAGTTCGTGCGCAAGTACATTCGTGCTTGCGAGGTATGTTAACGGGTGAAGCCTAGCCCTTCATACTGTGCACCTCTCCAACCTCTACCACTTCCGGCAGAATGTCGGCAGTCCGTATCTATAGACTTTGCCTTCGGATTTCCCGAAAACGATCATATAACCAATGGGATCCTTTTTTGTAGACACATTCAGCAAGATGGTACATCTTGCTGCACTACCCGAGTCGATCACGGCTCCAGGCTGCGCCCGTGTCTTTATCGACACAGTATTCAAACTCTACGATCTATTCGTCAACTAGTCTCGAACAGAGATCCACGATTCACGGCGGAGTTTTGGCAATCCGTGTTCTGATCTCTCGGAATACGGTTAACTATGTCAACTTCTGATCATCCAGAGACAGATGGTCAGACGGAACGCGTAAATCGCGTCCTCGAAGAGATACTTTGGAGTTACGTCCAATCATTGGCGCGAGCTTTTACCGATGGTCGAATTCCCCATCAAAAATTCGGTACATGCGTCTACAACGCATATACACCGTTTTTGGTGAATGGCTTACGCCATCCACGCATTCCCACCCAATTAAGGGGATCCTCTAGTTTTAAGGGAGGGGGTGGACTCGGACTCGCACGAGCAAAGCCATTTCTGGCTCATGATCATCACGCGTCGAAGTTACCAACGACGCGGGGGATGTCGATGTCGAAGCAATCGACATCGAAGATGACAAAGATCTCATGGCAGTGCGCACTAAGCGCACTAGAAAAGACAAAACAATTGAGTCAGCGGAGAAATTTTTGCTGGCTCGTGAATCAGTACTCCGTTTCGTACAGGATTTTATTATTAACGTAGTGGACCGTCAGAAATGGAATGCAAACAAACATGGAAGAGCAAACGTTCATTCATTTAACGTTAATGATCTAATACTACTCTCTAATTTAAATTTACCCAAGCGTGTAGTCACTAATGTGGGTAGCATAAAGTACTACCTAAGTTGATTGGGCAATTCTTTGTACTGCATCGCAGAGGCAATGCGTACACAATAGAATTGCCACGTAGGCTGTGAACGCATTCTCCATTTTACGTTGGTCGGCTCCGCCCGTACCATCAGTACGCGGTCTCTTCCATGGACGGATCTGACCACCCTTTTCAAGAATCCCTAAAAGATTCTTATGGTCACGAACCAGATTCTCATGCTGAATCTGAAGATTCTCATGTCGGGTCTGAAGATCCTCGAAACCGCGATGAGCTGACGACAGCTCATCACGAAGAGCGTGATAATTCCGTTCGTACTTCAACATGGAGTACGCACTCTTCGAACGGTCTTCCAACAGTTCGATATGGTGAGTCTGCACCGACTGCTTTAACGAGCGACGCTTACCGCAATCGTGATCAAGTCCCTCCGCCAAATCATGGAGAAAGCGGTCGAGTTTGTCGATCTTCGACTCTAGATCCGACACATGGGTCGGATCTAATTTTCTCTTCTCCGCCACAACCATTGGTGGATTCCCAAGGTGGTCAACGTTTGCTTGTGGAACGTATTCAAAATCACCGTGATGTGAAGGCAGCGTGCGAGTTATCTTGTTAGCTGGTGCGGTTATCCACTTTCGCATGACAGCTCGGAACCTTGCTCCCAGCGGGTTGTTGACGTTGAGAGCCTCGTCCGTCAGTATGACGAGACCCATCCGATGAATTAGAAGGTCCATCGAAAAACACGCGTCCTTTGCGCTTGTAAATCGATTGCAAAACGTCAATCGCATCGCGCATCTCGATAGAGATGCGAGCCCTTCCCAGTAGGACGAATGGTAATGGACATCCTCTTTTACTCAATTCGTGTTGTCAACACAACATGGACAGGATCACCCCACGTGAAGCATGGAAGTCCTGCCTCACGAGACAACCGATGCAATTTATACCTTGCACCGGTTGGAGTTCGTTTCTCAAACTTAACGCAACTCGCGTGAAGTCTTTGAAGCCAGGCTTCGCGTCCAATGTCTTTGACATTGCGAATGAACGCGCTCCAGGCTTGCATAAGCGAGACTTTATATCGCTTGTTGTTGCCACTATACCATCGCTGCTTGAAAAAAGCATCGAGATAAAAATCTCCCTCAGCGCTAAAGTTCTTTGCGCTGAAATCAAGGCCATGTAGCTTTGTCGCAATAAATAAACGATGTTTATTGTGAGGAGAAGTCTCTACAGACAAGCTACTAATTAGCCCTGCGCGACGTGAAGGCATCTATTACTGATCAAGTGTGCTTAGTTACAAAGGAGACCACGGATGGTATCTTCTCGCTTTAAGCGGACGAGTATTCTTTACGCCCCAAAAGCGCGGGATCAAAGTCAGCGCGGAAGAGCGATTCGCGGCTCTATCATTGGACGCTTTACGCGATTCACGTACTCCAGCCAATTAAATCGTCTGCGATACGCAGACGTGTTTCCTGACAAGATTCCGGCTGAACTCCCTGCTGATTGAGGAGTTCAACACGAAATTGACCTCGTACCTGGGTGTAAGTACTGTTTGACGCAGCAGAGGCCGCTGCCGCTCGATCCAGTTAAGGTGATTGACGATTTTTTAAGAGATGCCGCAAGGTAAACCATATGCGCGAGAGTGTCTTGCCCCATTCAGTCCTACCTTCTGTGTGAAGAAGGCAACTGGCGGATGGCGCATAGTTCACGCCTTTAATAGGTTGAAAAATTCCACAATCCCAGCACAAACACCGACCATATGAAAGGTATAAAGATAATATTCTGTAGTCTTGTTGTTGTACCTCTTTTAGGTAATAATAGTTATGTAACGGGCTTCCCGTTTACATGCTGTGTGACCTGTCAGGATTCAACAAGTGCACAAATGCTAAAATATTAGCTGTGGAATATCTATGATAGCTACTATTTCCTACATCATTCTACTTGTTAATCTCTTCGGCTGAAAAAGTTAAGTCGCGCAAGTCTTAAAGTGGCCACGCTCTACTCAAGCACACACCCCGGCAAAGCGAGAAATCGGTTTGACCGACTTCTCTCACGTACAGTGAGGTTGTTGTGGTGGGCGCCTTGGCGTCCTCATCCAACGCACCAAGTACTTTGATACACGCTTGTCACGGGAGCGGTAATTTGGCTCCTCGTGCGCACATATCAAGAAGGAAGTAGTTTTCAGGCTGATTTATATTTAATCGTATTGAATATAAATACCTATTTTAACACATTTCTAAAATGCCATCTCTGTATAGAGACACCAATATATTTTGAGCGTATTTTTCTAGATACCTCGCGCATCGAATGATGCTTGCCGTCATCCCCGCTAGTGTGAATGCCCTTAAAGACATCAGATACGCAAGGGTGGGCCACAATGTGACCCACACCCAAGTGGTAGTTACAATTACATTACTTAAGTAATTGACCAACCCCTAAGTTCACAAAGTATACTTAACGGGGATTGTGAACAATTGGGCCACTTTAGCACGTTACACGCAAACTCAAATATTCTAGCCAAAAACGGGTCAACTGATCGATCTCTTGCCGTATCCCTCACCTCTGCCACGAGACCAAGTCGAGGCGATCGATGCGTTTCTCGAGGGCCGTCGTTTTGCGGGCCACGCAACACGACGGCGAGAACACGTCGCCACACTCGAGCCCCACCTTCTGTGTAAAGAAGGCGACAGGCGACTGGCGCATCGCTTATGCCTATCACAAGTTGAACGAGCTGACGATCCCCGCTCAAATAAATCTCTAAGGACATGGTGATCGACACCATGATGGGTATTACGATCTTCAGTGCGATCAATCACACTGACGGCTTCTACCAGATCCTCATACGAGAATCTGACGTTCAGATGACAACCGTCAGCACCCCCAGCGGCATGCTCTGGTAGTGGCTCATGATTCTGCAGGGACTCAAGAACGCCCCTGTGACCTTCAATCCTATGGTGATGCAAGTCGTTCGCCCGCTGCGCGACTTTGAACCCGCACACTTTAACGGAATCTTTGTCCATAGCTGCGCGAGTGATGACGCGACTGACGTTACTGTTCATCTTGGTCATCTGCGTCGTGTCTTCATGACGATGCGCGAGAACCAGCTGTAGCCAACTTGAAGAAGTGCATCTTTGGTGCTCCGAGATTCCTGTTCTCGGCAGCTACGTCAGCGCAAAGGAAGTTCGCGTTGATCCGGAGAAGATCACGTCTATCTGTGCTTGGCAGACGCCACGCGACCAGAAAGAGCTTTGTCAGCGGCTCGGTCTTGCCAATTACTTGCATCACTATGCGAAAGACTTCGCGCAGACGAATTATACTCTCTCACAATGCTCAAGAAGGATCTCATGTGAGAGTGACTCTCCGTCACTGCGACGCGTTCGCCGCAGTGACGGAGAGCCTATGAACAGCTCCCGTCTTTTTATTGATGACAGTTCCAAACCGTTTCATGTCGTGTGCGACGTCAGCGATTTTGCGATCGGTTGTGCGCTAACGAGAACGATGACGCCGGCGCCGAGCGCGTGATCAGCTATCAGTCTCGACGATACAAGGCTGCCGAGCACAACAACCCAGTTCACGACAAGGAACAGCTCCCGATAAAGTACTCACTCTAGAGTTCCGAGTGTACTTACTCGGCGAACAGGCGTTAATCGAGTACACGAATCATGCGTTGCTGCGGACAGCTGTCAAGACGCCACATCTCAGTCAAGTTATCTGTCGTACTTTGCAGAATACAATTTTGTCGTTCTTTACAAGCCTGGTGCGACAAACATCGTCGCGGACGCTCTTTCCCGTCATCCCGATTCTAACTCACGTGCTTTGGCCACGCCGCCGATATCGACGATGATGACGACGATGAGTTTGCGGCGTGCGTCGCTCTCGGTTTAAATACCATGCAGTGATCCGGTGTGTGTCGACATTGCGAATCCGTTATCGCAATGATCAATTTTACCCGTCGATCGCTGGTTACTGCAACAATCCGTCATTAGACGGAATGTGCAAGCTGGCTGCACCAGTACGTGCCCAAGCCTCGCGCTACTCGGTCGGTGACGGTCTCTCAGTGTATCAGATTGACGAGCATGACGCTCCCCGCATAGTCGTACCGACGGATGACGATCTCCATGCACGCGTGATCCACGAGTTCCACGATGGCGCGTCTGCTGGCCATCTAGGCCGAAAAAAAAATATGTCGCCCTGGCTCGCGACTACTACGAGCCCCATGGGTCTGGAAGTGTGTTCGCTCGTGTGAGACGTGCCAGCGCGTCAAGCCATCGCTCGCGAATCAAGCGCCGCTGCAGCCACTGCGGATAGCGACCGACGTTTGGCGTTCGACACGGAAGGCCGCACCGGCAGCCTTGTGATTGTCGATCGTCTCAGCAAGATGGCGTATCTTGTTGCTGTCAAGTCGTCGATAACAACGGAAGAGACAGCCGCGGTGTTTCTGGACAACAATTATCGACACACGGCATGCCCCAGTCGATCGTCTCGGACAGAGACCCGCGATTTACAGACGTGTTCTGGTGGAGACTGTTCGAACTGCTTGGCACCCGCTGGATAATGTCGACTGCTGCTATCTGGAACCACATGGACACACCGAACGCTTCAATCGCCTTCTCGGGTATATCTTGCGCAGCTACACGTCGTCATTTACGACGTGGGGTGCCTTCCTACCCATGACTGAGTTCGCCATGGACAATGCAGTCCATTCGTCGACTGGGATGACGCCGTTCTACGTGAAAAACGCACGTCATCCACGCCACGCTGGATTGTTTGGCCTTCCCCGCGGCTTGATTCTTGGAGGAATGAAGGGACAAACGCTGATGAGTCACCGCCCGATGTGAGTACATCAAGCGCACCCAAGAAAGCTGCGCGAGCGCACGTGTCACTCGCGACGAAAGCGGCCCTCATCCGACGCCGCGTCGTTTAGTGCCTCATCTATGCTTCATTCGATCAGCTCTCCATCACGCACAGTTATTGCGCATGTCGTCGTGTTGCGAGAGCTGCCTGCATAGTCCGCTTTGCGTCCCCAACACGCGACCGCAGCGCACGCCGCGATCGTAGATGCGCATATTGTCAACGGTAACATGATTCGACAGCTTGACGCAAAAAACAAACAACACGACTCGGCAAATTGAAGTGATCTTTTTGTTATGGTGAACAGATGTCACAAGCGACAGTCAATTCGCTTTATTCAGAGACAATTGCCGCAGTGACACGCGCGGCGACACGGCGCGCGATTGCGTCATCGACACCTGAGCCAAAAGATCAGCAAACACCACACTCGCTCGCTACCCAACATCGGACAGCAAACGCCTCGCTGTCTGGCTTAGAAGCATTCGTCCTAAATTGACAGTCCGTCGCGCGATTCCTGCGCGATGCCATTGCAGAGACAGCAGATACACAGAAGGCGACCGCCGATGCGCACGGACGAATGAACCCTGGAGAATAAATGGTCGCTGATAAAGTGTTATTGTCATCGACAAACATCAACGGTGCTTTAATGCCTGACCTCAGCGCGAGCAAACTCGCGCCGCGCTACAATGGGCCCTTTACTGTACTGAAGAGGAAAGGAGACGCGTACACGCTCGATATCCCGAGCGCGATTAGGCTACACCCGACGTTCTACGTCAGGAGAATCATGCGCTACCATCCTAGCGTTTTGCCGTCGTTCCAAGCTTTTTCTCAGCAGTCGACTTTGCACGTGCCGACCGCTTTGCCACCGTCGCAGTTGCCGTCGTCGCTTCTGCAATCGGCTTCGCACATGCCAACTGTTCCGCCATCGTTAAAGTCGACGATGTCGTTTCAGCAGCCGGCGTTGCTCGAGTCGACTGATTCGCATGCATTGCGGTCACGGGCGATACGCGATCTTCAGCAGTACAATCCTTTTGAGCTGGCCGACCCAATTGCGACATCGATGCCGTTGCATCTGCAGCAGCTGCGACGAGCTGCTGTGCTGTCGCGTCCTGCCGCTGAGCAGTCAGCGCCATCGTCGCGGGCTGTGACTCCGTCTTTACCACGACATCGTCGATCTCCTCAACGACGACAGGATTCGCGGCAGCCCCACCCGTCAGACGCAGCGATCGTCTGCGCACGACCCTCGAGGAGCCGCCCGCCTATTTGCATCAACGCGTCCGTGTACCGCTCGAAGCAGACTATCTGATACGTCTGCGGATGCGGCAGTTATCCCTGAAGCTGCACCTGTTGCGCCAACGCCTCCAACGCAGCAGCGTTTCGGAGCACCAACTCGTACGCCTGCGCTCCGTCATCAACTTGGCTTGTCACATGCTGGGCGATTCGAGCGTGACGGTCCTCTGCTTTTGGTAGAGAGCGAGGGTGTGGCACAATGGATTGTCAATGGTCTTGTCGACTATTGGACCAGTCATGTTGCTTGGCATCGCCGCGTTGGTCGCAGTGCACCATCTCACTACGGCGTGCGTTGGCTTGGCGTCCTCCCACGTCGGACACGTGGGAGCCGCGTTCCACGTTTGTTGCTGATATTCCGGATCTGGTACAAGCGTTCAAAGATGCCCGTACGGTGGCTCATCCGGATGCACTCGAGCGGGTTAAAGTGATCGATGTTGACCAACAATCGCCGCGTTTGGCGGTTGAGTGGCAGCCGCCGGTCTTGGCGGCTGCAGCGGTGGAGCATCCAGCAACTCCGGTCGATCGGGTTCGGCCGCCTGGTAGAAACCACCAGAGCGGTTATATTTCTGGACTTGTCGATTCCACCGAAGAATCAACCCTCGCTCGCAGTCGGTCAGCAGGAATCTCGAATCATCTCGACCCACTCGGCCAGCGAGGCGAGACTTTATCTCGCTTATTATTGCCACTAAACCATCGATGCATAAGAAAAGCATCGAGATAGAAATCTTCCTCAGCGCGAAAGTTCTTCGCGCTGGGAACAAGGCCATGTAGCTTTGTCGCAATAAATTAAGGATATTTATTGTGAGGAGTAGTCCCTCCAGACAAGCTATTAATTAGCTACTCTGGCAAAAGCCACGGCTTCTTCTCAGGGGCAAGACGAGACGTTGTTAGTGCCGACGTTCCCTGAGTGGTACCCACTGAAGCAGGGGTACCACAAGAACTTTTATTACAAAGGCTTACGCCATCGTCATCACCACGTCACCACGCACAGAAATATGTGTGGATGACGGCACCGGAGACGGTGCTGGCAATAAAGAAACATTTTTATCGTCGGAACCGAACATGCTGTAGCGAATGTTACCAGCACGTCTAACGGAATGAGCCCCCTCATTCGATGGCTCAAAGTCAGCCGCCAGACGATGATCAGGCGACTGTTCTGTTCTCCCGAGTCGGCCATTTCGCCCGACTCGTATTCGTAGTCGACCTCCAAATAGGGGTCGCATTCACGTGGTGTATCACCACGTGCACCCGCAACATTTAGAGTTGGGGGAGAAGATGGCACTACGGCAGCCGGAACTTCTGCCGCAAGAGACAATAATGCGTCGCCCGCGGCTGCATTAACCGCAGCCGAAGGCGCCGCACTATTCTGATACCGCCTTGACTTATCAGCCATGCGTTTGAATTAAATATGATGGTTCTGATCAATCAACATTGTTTAAATAAAGTGGTCTTATAGTAACCACTCTTCCCAATGACAGTCAGAGTAATTGTCGTTTAAGGGAGGAGTGATGTAACGGGGTATGTCATTAGATCAAATTAACACTTAAAGGTTGTTAATTAATATTATCTAAAAGGTAGAGAATATTTGGAGAATATTACTTTACATGGTAATATTCTAAGCTTATCTATTGGTAGATATAGATTTTATATCTACTTTCTCCGCGGGCCAGTCAGCGCTGGACGCGCGCAAAGAGAAAGACAGATGAGACTTATTTTCATGTTTGTATTAGATTATAATTTAAGTTAGTATTAAGTAGATAGATATACAGCTTTTATGTAACCCTCTTTACAGGAAGTGTTTTAAAGAGAGTCTTCCTCTGCACGTACTAGTGTACGTGAAGTGATGTGAGGCACCACTAGCACTGAGGCAGTGCGAAGTGGAGTTGTACTGAAGCAGTACAAGTCAGTAGTGCCCCGTTACAAGAACGTGCAGAGGAAGACTTTCTTTGAAATACTTTTTTTAAGAGGCTTAAAAGAAAACTGCATCTAATATAATTAAGTTCTTCTGTTTCTATCTATTTAATACTAACTGAATAATATACTAATACAAAATATGTAATAAGGTATTATCTGTTTTTCTCTTTGCGCGCGTCCAGCGCTGACTGGACAGCGGAGCAAGTAGATGAAATGGCCTATATCTGCAATGGATAAGCTTTCCGAATATTGTTACGTAAAGTAATATTCTCCATATATATTTATCTACCTTTTAGATAATATGTTAATTAACAACCTTTAAGTATTAATTTCATGTGACGATACACCCCGTTACAAGCATCATGAAAATTTACTTCTATGGACATGCCACAAATGACGTTAATTGCGTCGCCAGGACCCGCTCAGCGTGGGTGCTTTTAATTTCTATTATACTTACTTTATTTTGGTGGCCTTCGCGATCATTTTTAGACATAAGAACTTCAAAGTTTGGATCTTGCTATTTCCAGGTTTGGCACAAATATCTTACTATTTTTCACGAACTAAAAGAAATCGCTGCTTACATTGCGTAAGTTAACAAATTATACGCTTTCGCATGCCAAATATTTCGCGTGCAGGAGCACACTCATTCAATCCTTTTAAAACAAAGCGATGCTTAGTTTGCAGAATATGACGAAAGGTAGAGAGATCTGGTCGGAATCAATTGCTTATTTTCTGGTCACTTTCGCAATGTCGACAGTTATTTACTGGCCTCCATGCTGGTGTGGGATACACTATCTCAATGTGCTCAATTGGTGTAGGGTTAGTAGTCAGCTACAAACGTTTCTCACTTGGTTAACAAACGGGACCGTGATTGTCACCGTCACCCTGACGATTACTTCATTTCTAGCTTTGACCGATAGGGAGCTTCATCGAGCGCCTGGAAACAATTGCACGATTCTCATTCTTGACAAGGGTCTGCACCCTCGACTAGGATCATGGGACAAGGATGGTCTCACAATGGTTTACTTAGTGCAGACTTTTATGGGGGCCCTATATACGCAACTAGCCTCAGTCACGATCGACAGACAGAGGTCCGTGTGAACGGAGACTCAGACACAGTGCAGATCGGCCCGTGCGCGCAGCTTCCATATCTGGAGACGCCTGCTATTCGCAAAAAGGACTTCTTTCGACGATTGGGACTTGTGGTCAAGACCCGAGGTAGCCGAATAACGCAGAACGCGGAAGTCGTGATCGTTGACTTTTACAGATTGGATGGTAAGCGCTTCGTGCTGAGGAATCACACCCAGGGTCCACAGCCTACAAACTGGCACGGGTTAAAAGGACCCGCTGAGGCCTGCTGCGGCTTGCGCACCGGTGATACGCTTTACGCAATTAACCATCGACTCGTCATGAACAAATCGAGGGGGCAGGTGCTTAGACAGATTAATTCGCTTCTCGACAAGGGCGATGGCGCGGCTATTGTTTTGACGTGGAAGCACACCGAAGAGATTGAGGTCGTGTCGTGGGAAAACGAGCTGTGTATGCCACCACCTGAGGGCGTCTACATGCCACTGGAGAACGAATGGGGACCTGCGCGGCCAAGCAAAATCTCCTCTGTCTCCATTTAAAAAAAAGCTTTCTTTTTTTTCTCGGTGAGCGCGCACCATCTCATTAACGAAGCTGTTTCCTTGCACGCTTTTAACGGCTACAGCCACTACCTGAGATTTTATCATTTGAGAGCGCCACGCTGTCTTCTTGGGGCGTGCACATACATGTGACACATGTAATGTAACAGTAGTGGATAATTGAATTATACTTTTTAATGTTGATTTTAATTGAGTTGATTTTCGATACATGCATTCATTTCATCGATAGAACAGTCGTCTACCAATGCTAGCGTTTCGCCATGACTTGATTGCTTTGAATTGGCTGTAAACGGCGTAGCGCACTAATTGCGAGTCTATCCTAAATAATAATAATATAAGTAAACTTGCACACTTTACAACCAAGAAGCAAATTTATTGGTGAACTTCGAACGGGACTAGATTTGGTTTTAAATGTTTAAGCTCACGCAATAATCATTGCTAAATTTGCTTTGAAAATTTACACGCAGCGATTCTTAATATCGCTATTGTTCTCGCAAAAAGCATCCATGGCCCGTGTAACGGGGTGTTCCGTTATAAGCGGAATAATTAATATTATGTCCTATGAGAGGAAGTAAATAAAGAAGTCTAATATTATCATATTTCATTTTGACTTTAGTAGTTCAATATTATAAGATTTGGTAATATTGACGCAATAAGGAATTAGTTGGTTGATTTAAGTTTGCATTAACCGACCAAACGTCATAAGACACGATTGTGCGGTGCGCAAATGGGCGCCATACATAGTTGTTGTTAAAACAATAAAGTCAGTAGTAGATAGAAGATCGTTACGAAGGAACTTAATTTGTAACGGCCTTAAGTTGCCCTTATGTTACACAGTCTCCTTTAAGTACACTTTGTGTACTAAAGGGAAATGTCAATTACTAAATAATAGTAATTAGACCCAGCACTCGGGTGTGGTGCACATTTGTGACCAATCCTTTTGTATGTGATGCACATGGGTGCATTCACATTAGGAGAGATGACGGCTAGCGTCATCCGTTACGCGAGGTATCTACAAAGATGCGCTCGCAATACATATTAAGTATTATCTTTAGAGATGACATTTTAATTGCTAAAAATAGCTATTTATATTTAATACGATTAAATATAACTCAGTATGAAAACTACTTCCTATGTAGGCGGGCACGTCGTAATGCGGCCACGCTCTACTTAGACACACACCCTAGCACAGCGAGGAAGCGGTTAAACCTGCTTCTCTTGCGTGCAGTGAGGTAGTAGTGGTGGGCGCGCAAGCTACCTCACCCAACACACTAAGTACTCTGGTTAAGTGTCGTCACGGGAGCGGTAATCCGTCTCCTCGTGCGCACTTACCAAGTAGGAAGTAGTTTTCAGACTGATTTATATTTAATAGAATTAAATACAAATACCTATTTTTACCAATTAAAATGTTATCTCTATAGATA
>NC_090613.1:7527645-7534064 GCF_004359215.1 Bremia lactucae
TAGCCATCCTTCAAATCCAACGCGGAAAAGATAGTTGACTTTTTCATGGAGTTTAACAAGACATCTCTCCGCGGAATTGGCGTTTGCGCCGGTAAGGTCGCCGTGATCAGCTTATTGTAAGCATGAACCACGCGCCATCCACCTGTGGCTTTACGCACACAAAAGGTCGGGCTGCAGTGAGGCGATTTGCTCTTACGCACGTGTCCCGCCTTGGTTTGTTTGTGGAAGAACTCATCGATATAATCGACTTGTTCTTTTGGCAACGGCCATTGCCTGGTCACACGATACTTTGTGCCAGGTTCGAGGTCTATTTCGTGCCCGATGCCCCTATCTGCTGGTAGGCGGCTCGGCACTTCTTCTGGGAACACATCGCGATGTTTCCCAGAACCTCAAAGAACGGACTTCTCTTAAGGCATCCCAGCCTTGAGCAGCGAATTGCTTCTTTTTGTCCTTTTCTAGGACGCTCTCGTCTATTGTGGACGACGAGCAACAGTCCACCCAGTTCTCTTCTGGAGTTGGTGTGACGATTTCATGGATCTTTCTTCCTTTAATTCGTCAAGGAACAGATCCCACGACATCTCTGGGAGTTTTACTATCTCCTCGGCAGATTTAAAGACTTGTCGGAGCACCTCAACTGAGGATGCCTCCGCAATTTCGTCTTTGACGGCCTCGAACACCTCGTTCGAAGCCCGTCCTCTTTATTAGAGACTGATCCAGAGGTCACTCGTTTAGACGTGCCTTTGATCGTCCTAATCTTTCGGGTACTCGTTCTTCGAGTCACCACGACCTTTGACTGGGAAGCGGGTGCCGTTGCTCTCCTAATAGTATTTTATGAGAACGAACGAGCTCATCGATGAATGAAAAGTCCTCATGAGAAGACTTGGATGGAACGTTTTAGGTCTTAATCCCCCTTGTCTTTAAAAAAATTTCATATATAAGGATTCGTCGAATTCAAGGATGTTTTCCATGAATCCGTACCGTGCGAGTTGCGTAAGGGTATAGGCACTCGACACGAAATAGACCTGACACCAGGTTCGAAATTCTGTGTCATGGGGCAGTTTTCAATGCCTCGTGAACAAGTATTAGCGGTCGACAAATTCTTTGCTGGTTGCTTAGCAGCGGGCCATGTGAGGGAGTCAATCTCTCCACATGGCTCTCCGACCTTTTGTGTGCGTTAAGCAACAGAAGGGTAGCGGCTTTTGGATGCGCTCAATAAATTGAGTGCTGCAACGGTACCGGCTCAAACGCCGAAACCACGCAAAGACGTAATCATGGATGATATGTCACAGAGTACTATCTTTTCGTCAATGAATCTGGTTGATAAATTTTATCATATCCTAATGCGTGAACAGAATATACCGCTCATAGCAGTAAGTATCCCCAAGAGGAATGCTATGGAGTGGCTAGTTATGTCACAGGGACTTAGTAATGCCCCTGCGACATTTAGCAAATGAATAACCAATCTGTTGATATCGGTGCGGGATTTCGCACCGAGACATTTTGTTGACGTCTTCGTTCATAGCAGAGCCATGAACGGAAAGTTGGACGTTGAAGTACATCGTACCTACGTCCGAAATATCTTTACACTTATGCGTAAGCACAGTTGTATTCAAATCTCAAGAAGCGGATATTCGCTGCAAGCGAAATGCCACTTCTTGGGTGCTCCGTGAATAACGTCCGGATTCAGAAAAGATCAAGGCGATCACCGATCGGCCTGTGCCAGTCGATGTAAAATGACTTCGAATTTTTCTCGGCTTAGCGACGTACCTGCACAAGAACTCACGCAATTACGCCGAAATGGCAGTAGATATTACTTCTTTGTTGAAAAATGGAAAGTTGTCATGGAACGCTAATTGTTAGCGTTCCTTAGAGGGTATCAGGCAACGCCTAATGCAATCGCCAATCCTGGCGATTGCTGACCAAGACAGACCATTTCATGTGGTCTGTGACTCTAGCGATTTTGCAATCGGCTGTTCGTTGAGGCAATATGACACAGACGGCGCAGAACGCGTCGTCTGTTATCAATCGCGTCAGCTTCAACCAGATGAACGCAACTAACCAGTGCATGAGAAGGAACTCCTTGCTATGAAATATGTACTAGCTAAGTTTAGGGTCTATCTCTTGGGAAATAGACCGTTTATTGTATATATGGACCCATGTGTATTTACGCACAGCCGTAAACAGTCCACACCTCTCGCAAAAATGGCGAGATGGCTGTCTTTCTTCGCGGAGTATAACTTCTCCGTGAAGCAAAGCAGGACGTGTTAACGGTCGCTGATGCACTTTTGCGCTGGCCCGATTTTGAGCGGGCTGCGCATACCAACAGTGACTATAAGACTACTGCAAGCAAACCAGGACGTCTTAACGGTCGCTGATGCACTTTTGCGCCGGCCCGATTTTGAGCCGGCTTGCGCATACCAACAGTGATTATAAGACTACTGTTGCAACAATCAAAAGTGAGCAAAGGCTTCCGTTGCAACAATAAGTGTTACGTCGTTAACATTACTTGACGACGTTAGAGAACTTATCAAGAAGATAAGGCTTTTGAAGGGTTAATGCATTACCTTAGAAATCCACTTTAACAATCCTTGAAAGGATTTTCGAGATTGGATCGATTCTCAACGGATCGATATACAACACGCCGTAAGTTACTGTACTGCAGAGCCATTGCTGGTGACACAATTCGTGTCGTCATCCCCACCTATAATGATTTGCGTTTACGCATCATCTATGAGTGCCACGATGCACCAATAAGTGGTCAACATGGACGTGGGAAGACTAATTTCACTATAATTTGCGACTTCTACTGGCCACCCCAGTATGCCTTCGTGCGCAAGTACGTATGTGCCTGCGAAGTTAGTCAACGAGTGAAACCCAGTGCTTCATCCCGTGCTCCGTTACAACCTCTGTCTATCCCGGCAGTGTTGGCAGTCCCTATCTATGGACTTCGTCTTCGGATTTCCCGAAGAGGTCATAAGAATGGTATATTGTTTTCTTGATCGTTTCAGCAAAATTGTACATCAAGGTGCAGTCCAGAAGCCGATCACAGCCAAAGGTTTTCTCGTGTCTTTGATGATACGATATTTCGACTCAATGGGTTACCCCGTGAACTGGTCTCAGATCGAGACCCTAGGTTCACGGCGGAATTTTGGCAATCTGTGCTCTAATTACTTGGAACACAGTTAAAATGTCAACTTCTGATCATCCTGAAACAGATGATAAGACGGAGCGTGCAAACCATATCCTCGAAGAGATAGTTCGCGGATAAGTCCACTATTTTACGAGTTGGAGTGAGTTCTTGCCGATAGTAGAATTTGCCATCAACAATTCAGTGCACGCTCTACAAAGCATACACAGTTTTTCGTGAACGGCTTTACGCCATCCACGTATACCCACCTTGTTGTATGGTAACTCATATTCAAGGGGGTGATCGCTCAAGCAAAGAATAATCCAGCTCTTGCTCATCACGTATTGACTCCGCAATCAATGCGAAGAATACCAATGCTGATTGAATCAACTTTGAAGTGGACAATCAGTAAGGACAATAATGCCATTGCTGACTTTATTGACCATGCTGAAAGACTGAGCATCGAAAACAATGATACTAGTGAGAACAATAATGCACTTAAGAGGATATTGACAACTCCACAGCGCAAACCGCTCACATGGAAAACAAACATAAAACCGAGTCAGCAGGAGAATTCCTGTTGGCTAGAGAAGCAGGGGTCCGTTTTGTATAGGATTTAATCGCTGATGCGGTGGACCGACAGAAATGGAACTGTGACAAAAATGGAAGAGCAAATATTTTTTCATTTAATGTTATTGATCTAATCCTTAACTTAGCGGTAATCCTACTCAAACATGTAGTGACGAATGTAGGAAGTAATAAATTACCGCCCATGTATATCGGTCCGTTTTGTGTACTACATCGCCAAGGCAATGCGTACACGATCGTGCTGCTTCGTAGAATGCGTACGCATCCTACGTTTTGTGTTGGGACTCTCCGCCCTTACCATCAGTACGAGGCTTCATTCAGATCCGGATTACTCCAGGACGGTCTAAGGCATCCGCCAAAGCCTGATGATTCCGAGCCAAAGCCTTATGGTCTCAAAAAGAGTCTGGTTCTCGTGAATCAAACGATCCACTCTTTCCTCCAAGGAAGAGATCTTCTGAAAAGCTGTCACCAGCTCGTTTTGAAGGGACTAATGTGTCCTTTCGTTCACCAGTTGATCAGTCGTAACCTGCGCATAGTTTCTCAACTGGTCACGATAAACATTATCAGTCGTCATCGCTACCCCTCGCGGCGACGGGATCGCTCGTGATCAATGTCCTCCCGTTAATAATAGAGGATGTGATACAAGTCACGATGTTGAGCCGGGTTCGGCGAATGAGGCGAACCAAATTTTCCCTTCACCTCCACACCCATGGACGGGTTTGAGTGGAAAGAAGAGTTTTCTAGTTGAACGCTTCTTGAACCACTGTGAGGTGAAAGGGGTTCAAACGAGTTGTCACGTTCGATAGAAAGTGTATCGACCAGTTGGGAATCCCGTTTCCAACTGATGATGGACGTTCATGGTCTCGTTCGACAGTACGACGAGACCTATCCTCCTCGACGAAAGATCCATCAGAGAACGAGCCGTAAAAGAATTAGAGGTTCTCAATCCCTTCGCGCATCACACAAGAGATGAGCGTCCTCCAATAAGGGTACTTATAAAAGTTGAAACATGACCTGCACCATTGAAACAGCATGGACATGAGCCCTCCCACGAGAGGCAAGATAACCTTGCCTCTCCACAAACGGTGCAGCTTGTAGCGTGCACCGAGTACGGTCCGTTTGCCGAATTGTTCACGGAAAAGATCCAGTTTGACAAGCCAGGCCTCGAGGCCTATGCTTTGCACTTTCTGTACAAATGCTGTCCAAGCTTGGAACAAAGGAGTGACATCCTTTGCCCGATTACATGTGTAACACCGATGCCGGAAATAGGCATCGATGAAGAATTCCGTTTCATCTTCACCAGGCCTGTGGAGCCTAGATGAGTTATATAACGGAATATGGTACCGATCATTGGTCTCAAAGGCAACCAAGGCTTCTTGTTGGGAGCAAACCGCAAAACATTGCGGTCCATTTTCCGTTGGCTCATGTTAACGTTAATGCTAACATTACTCTCCATGTGATGCATACTGACATCATACAGTTATCATTGTCCATGGAGTCATAAAAAGATAAAATAGGTCTTACGAAGTGACAAACAACTTCGTAGTCACCTCTTTGGTTGTCACGTTAAAACATGTAGGTCTACAGACATGCCCCCTGTTGAGTCTTAACAGTTGTCACCGAGTCGGGCAATGACGCCAACTCGGCCCAATTACTTAGAATGAGAGGTGACTTGTCACTGCCACCTGCAATGGGAGTAGCAGGTGACACATACCAGTCAACTCCAATTTGAGTAGGAGATGACGTATTCCCCACAGTAGACACATTAGCGTCTACTGAAACATGTTCATTACCAGCAGCCGCACTGGTCCGTGCAGCTGCCAGCTTTGCAACCTCGCAAGCTACACGCATGGGTTTCGACACCATGCGCAAACGAATAATGCTATAAGATTGGAGTTCTAAATAAGAAATCAATAGTGGAAAATTAACAGAGAATGACACAGCGGTATTTTTCTGTCACTCCATATCAGTAACTATTGTGACTGATAATAAGAAAAGGGTGATGTAACGTGGTGTTCCGTTACATAAATATTATTTCCTACAAGAGGGATAATATATATTATTTTCTATAAAAGGAAAAAATAAAGAAAAAGCACAAATTATTATCTGTATCGATTCTGACTTATAGTCCAATATTTTCAAATTCGGTAAATTGACGCACTAAGATATCAGTTCTATTGATTGGTTGAGTCAAGTACAAATCAACCCCGCCATCGCCATTCGACACGATGATGCGGTGCGCAAACAGGCGCCATACATAGTTTGTTATTCATATATAAAGTCAGTAGTAGATAGAAGATCGTTACGTAGGAACTTACTATATTAATACAGTTTAGCTTTTTCTTTATTCCAAAGCCTTATAACTTACCTTTAGTTGCTAAGACATCTTAGCTACTTATAAATTCCCTTTGCACGTCGTGTACGTGAAGTAGTCGAGGCACCTCACCTTACTGTGATCAGTATAGGTTGACTAGTACTGATATCAGTGCTAGCAAAGGGTACTTATTATCCCCGGATTGTCCAGTGGAGAAGGACATGCGGTCTTTGACCGACGGCTCAGAGCAGTTGAGATCCGTTCACGTGCGACGTGATCATTATTTTATTAAAGCGAGGTACAAAGGTTTCTGTTCATACGTCGAACGGACCTTCTTTATTGATCTTACGAGTTCGATGGAAAAAGAATTTGGAAAGCCCAGAGAGTAAA
>NC_090613.1:7538681-7546109 GCF_004359215.1 Bremia lactucae
TACTATCAGGTACTCATGAGAGAGTCCGATGTAGCCAAAACGGCAGTAAGCACCCCAAGCGGTATGCTTTGGGAGTGGCTTGTGATGCCCCAAGGTTTGAAAAACGCACCAGCGACATTCAACCGAGTGGTGGCTCACGTGATGCGTCAGCACCGTGCCTACGCGCCTCATTACTTTGACGATGTATTCGTGCATAGTAGGGCCGAGGACGGGCTGAGCGCAATATAGTCGCCCAAGCGTCATTCAGACGCTGTGTTGCAGACTTTATAGGACGCCCAATTGTACGTCAACTTGCAAAAGTGCGTCATAGGGGTCCCTGAGATACCTGTACTGGGTTGCATCGAAGGTATACATGGTGTACGAGCATACCTAGATTGGGTAAAATCGGTAAAGGAATGGCCAATCCCACGGCATGTGAAGAATTTGCGCCAATTCGTAGGGCTCGCTAATTACATGCATGAAAAATATAGCAAAAATTATGCTGCGCAAACCAATCCATTATCTGACCTCCTTAAAATAACGCAGAATGGGTTTCGTTAAAAGAAGAAGATAATGCATTCACATCAGTGAAGCAGTCTCTTGTAGAGGCACCGGTCTTGGCATTGCCAGACGCGGATAAGCCCTTTAGCGTCGTCTGTGATGAGTAATTATGCAATCGGCAGCGCACTCATGCAGAAGGATGACGACGGCGCTGACCGCGTCATCTCTTATCAGTCCCGCCTCAGTGGCAGCGGAACTGAATATCCCCGTGCATGACAAAGAGCAACTTTCAAAAAAGTAGGAGCTTGCCACCTAGCAACTCAAACACATGTCGCCAAAAACCAGACGTAAAACGTGGATCCCGGTCTGATAGTATGTACTCGGGCATCCCGTGTAGTCGGTGAACATGATCCGGGAACAAGAGAGCTGCCTCCTTGCCTGTGATCGATGTCTTACATGGTGCTAAATGCACCATCTTGCTAAGTCTGTCTACAAAGACGACAAGCCCTGTCCGACCCTTATGATCGGTCGGCATGCCAAACATGAAGTCCAGACTTACTGACTTCCAACTACTGACCTACAGCAGTTGGTTGGAATCGGTAGCGGCTTCAGTGGCACACTGTTAAACGGTGCAGGCTTAATGCGCTGACACTGTTCGCACGAGCGAATATTGTTGGCCACCCATCTATACAGATGTGGCCACCAAAATTCCTCGGACACTCGTAATAATGTCTTTTCACGGCCCAGATGCCCACTAGATGGCGCATCATGGAGCTCGTGAAGGATCATCAGCTTGAGATCTGTGTCATGAGGCACATAGATTCTCAAGGGATCACAAGGTGACAGATGATGCCATAAAAGGCCATTGCTGTAGCTAAAGCGATTGAGCTTAGCTTTCAGTGCGACGGAAGGGAAACCTTTCGTCCACCGAAGTAATCCAAAAGCAGGCGACAGTGGTCGTCCTGACTGTAGCTCTCTTTTATCTCAGTGGCCAATGAGCTCGTCACGTGGTATGCCTCCATGGCTGCCAACGTTGACGGCTGAAATTGTGCTTTCGCACTTGACACACTTTTCTGGTGTCTTACCTCGAAGTCTGGTCTGCGCGATAAAAGCGTCAGCCAAGACATGTGACTAACCCGGCTTGTATTCAACTTTGAAATTAATTATTTCAGGAAAAATTTGAGCCATCTTGCCATTCTAAGCGAGAGGTGCGGTAATTTTATTGCGGTCCGCAGTGAAGCGTGATCCGTATAAACCACAAATGGTAAGGTGCCCAATAGGTGCACTCGAAACTTGACAAGAACAATATGTCGACCGCAGATCAATTCTAGACCGATGGCAAAACAGAACGTGCCAATCGGGTCGTGGCGAATGTCTTGCACACTATAGCAAGCAATTGTCCTTTGTGGAGTTCGCTATAAATAACAGTGTCCACACCAGTACGGGTAAGACACCGTTTTATATTAACGGACTGCGCCATCCTCGGACGCCAGTCTCGTTTGTGCGCAGCCCGAGTCTTAGTGGGGGAGGGCTCCTTACTATGCTCGGTACGAAAGGGGACATAGTTTCGTCAACATGACTATGCCTCATGAGGGTATCATCTCAAAGACAGAAACTTGCCCTAGTGACCCTGCCAGTAAAGCACTTGTCAATAAAACTACGCTTTATGACCGACCTCTCAGCGGTATCATAGGCGAGTTTGATGCTAAAAGCGTGATCGAGGCTCTACGCTTTGTGGATGAGCGATTAGTCATCTTACGTAAAGTCCGTCCACGCAATGGCAAGCGCACAGGACAAGCAAAAAGAACATGCGGACCGAAATTATCGCAAAAATAATGAACGCTTTAGAGTGGGTGAAAAGGTACAATTAAGTACTGCTTTCCTACCTAAAAATGCAATTCTGTACTACCTGGAGGTACTACAAAGTTGTTGCCGCGTTTCATTTGGCCCTTTACGGTGGTAGAAGAGGTTTGAGACCTAAATTATAGGCTCCCCTTCCCCCGTATATGAAGACGCACGCCGTGTTTAACGTGGGTCGTCTGAAAAGGTATGAAGACCCAAATGAGGTCACATATACCCATCTGGCTAAGGAGACCGATGGTGACGCCGACTGTGTGTCGAGCGTCGTTCGGGTGAGGGGGACGGTGAAGGCGAAAAGCTATCGGACCGATGGCTCCCACCACGAACAGGACTTGGAGAGCGAGGGACATCACGCGAGTAACACGGATCCCTCAGCAATATCCTTTCAAAGAGGTACAAGCGAGTCTCGAGGCGTTCATAACCCTGACGATCCTTCGATCGGACATCAATGAGATCCGAGGTCAGTCGTGAGACTTGATCCTCGAGATCGACAATACGTCGTTCGTAGAGCTAAACGCTTGCGACTGAACGGACGTATGTAAGGCAGCCGCGATTAGGTGGGCGAGATCGCCACTGCTATCGGGCGCCACCTGCACTGATGGATGCGGGTGGGAATCAACGCTTCCTTGTTGGAAGAATGCTTGCCCACCGCTCCGTGCGGCAAAGGTATGAGATCTTTCTCCAATGGATAGGTTACTCGGAGAAATTGACTCTTAGAATCGATCGATACCCTATGTATTGACGTACACGGCTTGGTGGCTGTCTATGAAAACTGGCACCAGCTGAGGCCACTTCGCTAGTCTCAAATGGACTAGCGGAAAGTAGCGTTGTGAGAAGAAACAGGGGGTACAATACCGCCCATTAATTTCTTTTATACGCAAGCGGGCAAAATTAATTCCCTGCGACCGCTGTTTCATCCCATCGGAATGCGAATGAATGCGGCGCTTGAATTCCGCCTCGTATTGTCGGGATGTTCTTTTGAATGCAACACGAACGGGATCGGGAAAATACGCCCAAGCGATTTTCCCTGAGACTTCTATGATTTAAATGCGCCATAATATTATATAAGCGTCTAGAAGAGCGCGCTCAAGGAGCGACGATCTTAGCCCGTATAAACGAGGCCATTTAGATGAGGGAGCATCAGTGAAATGCCACCCGTTGCATAGTCACGTTCAAAACTACTGGCTTGTGTCACCGACTGAACACGTTCGCGTGTCGTCGGCGGAGCTTTAGGCTTAGAGTCCTCTATGTCAGAACCATTAGGGATAATGGTCTGATCGTGAGGCGTTGCGGTTTTACCCAAACGAAGAAGCAGCTGCGCCTTTATAAGCAGCTCTCTCATTAATAGTCGCTGCGCTATCCAGCGCAGACGACGACGAGACAGCATTCGTAAATGTTGCTGTCTCCATGTTGTGAGCCATGAGAGAAGCTTGGATGGGCAATAATACGCCATCTCTCATGAGCTCGCTGTCCGCGTTACTACCATGAGGTGACGACAACGGTGTCGACTCATTGTAGTCGACAATGAGCGACCGATCAACATCCTCACTATTAAAGTGGGATGAATCCTTAAGTTCCGTTAATGCGACAGCAGCAGTAGCTGTCGGCGTTTCGACTAAGGTATTGGACGCTGCCGGCGTGTTAACGCCGCGCGTGCGCCTAACGCGAGCTTAAGTGAGCGTGTTTGCAGACGACCTACCAACGTGGCCCCTTTTAAGTGGCATCTTTAGCGCCGTGTATGTGAACACAGGTCGCTAGAGTAAATGAGAGAACTAAGCAGCACGCAGTTCCTCCTTTCTCTTAGACGATTTTTAAAATGTAAATTACTTCTTAAAAGGGGTGGTGGTGTAACGGGCTGAAGTTGCCCTAATGTTAGACAGTCCCCGTTAAGTACACTTGGTGTACTAAGGGGATGCTCAATTACTTAAGTAAAGTAATTAGACCCACCCTTCGGGTTTTGTTCTCATTTGTGACCAACTTTTGTGTACGTGATGCACATTGGTGCTTTCACACTAGGAGGGATAACGCCTAGCGCCATAAGTTACTCGAGGTATCTAGAAAGATATGCTCGCAATTCCTATTAATTTATCTACAGAGATGACATTTTTGATTGGAAAAAATAGGTATCTATATTTAATGCGATTGAATATAAATCAGTCTGAAAAATACTTTCGACTTAGAAAGTGCGCCCGGGGAGCCGGATTTCCGCTCCCGTGACGGCACCTTACTTGAGTACTTATTGCGTTGGGTGAGGTCGCTAAGGCGCCCACCACAACTACCTCACGGCACGCAAAAGAAGACGGTCAAACCGCTTCGTCGCTGTGATTGTTTGTGTAACGTGGCCGCATTAATTCGTGGCCGCATTAACACGTGCCCGCCTATAAGGAAGGCATGACATTTATGTCGCGTAAGGCTGAATGAGATTTCGATATTCGAGTCCAAGCGCAAGAAGAAGAAACTCGATAGCTATGTCATTTTAATAGCTGACACGGTCGTCTCGTTAGCGAATGAAATTAAGTGTTTTTCAGAAGTTTCCAAAGGGTCGGAAAAGTGTGGTATGATATCGAAGACGACACGGCGTGAACAATGAAAAGCCGTCAAATACGTTTAGTAAGAGCAATGGGAAGGTGGATATGTCTTGATCAGGTCCGCGGAATCAAGTGCTGTAATCACGGCTTTGGTTTCAGCAGCGGTTATGGGAACGTGGAAGGCAACGAAACTGACTAGGAACGTCGGGATCGTCATCAAGCCGAGCTCATGCAAAGAAGCCATACGTCGGTCAAAGGAACAGAATTCCGACTTGTCGGATGATATCAAGAAAGAAAAGCGCATTTAGGCGCAAGCCTATTCCCAACGTTATCGGTGTTTTGTTAAAATTGACATCATGCAATGTTTATGCAATAACGTCGTTGCGACGCATAGGTTCGACCGTAAGCAACTGACTCGCTTATTTTAAAAAAATAGCTTGGATATTGCGGTCCTACTTGAGTCAGAGTAAGTCAGTGAATCCGGTCAGCGTGAATTCGCTTTTCTTTGGTATTAAGAGTTTTAAATTGCCCTATGGGAAGCTGCGGCAAGAATACGTGCTATCTGACTTGATCAAGTTCTTCTAAAACCAAAAACAACCCAAGTTTGCTTCTCCAGTCTTTCACGAGCGGACATGTCCCGAGCGCTATATATCATCGTCAAAGACGGGACTGTACACAATGAAACCCATTACTGTCTGAATGGGACGCGTATTCTAACGAGGCACTGCCTACTTGTACTGCTTCAGTACAAGTTCGTTTCGCACTGCCTCAGTGCGAGTGGTGCCTCACATCATTTCACGTACACTAGTATGTGCATAGGAAGACTTTCTTTAAAACATTTGCTCTAAATAGGGTTAAAAGTAAACTGTATTTAATATAATTAAGTTCTTCTGTTTTCTATCTTTTTATACTAACTAAATTATGTACTATTACTAAACATGTATCAAAGTCTTATCTGTCTCTCTTTATTCCAGCGCTGACTGGACTGCGGAGCAAGTAGATGTAATGGTCTTTTTCTACTAATGGGAAATAAGCTTTCCGAATATTTCTAAATAAAGTAATGTTCGTCAAATATTATCTACATTTATATAATATGTTAATTACCAACCTTTAAGTGTTAATTTCATGACCGATACGTCCCGTGACATCAACTCTTCCTTAAACGACAAAAACTCTGACATAGACGCGCTCCGCGCCGTCTGTATCAAATTGCATTAACGCACAGCCGATTGCGAAATCGCTGGCTTTACTGACTACATGGAATGGTTTGTCTTGATCTCCAATCGCCAAGATGGGCGATTGCATGAAGCTTTGCTTGATACCTTCAAACGAACGCTGACAATCAGCGTTCCATAACCATTTCTCGTCTTTTTTCAAGATGAGAGAGGTGAATTGTCATCTCGGCATAATTGCGTGAGTACTTGTGGAAGTACACCGCTAGCCCAAGGAACTTTCTAAATCCCTTGACATCGTCTGGAACTGGCCAGTCTGTAATTGCCTTAAATCAAAGCGCACGCCGTGTTTACCAACGATGCACCCAAGAAGTGGTATTCGCTTGCAGCGAATATGCACTTCTCGAGATTTGCGTACAACTTGTGCTTTCGCATAAGTGTAAGAACCTTACCGACGTGAGTTTTATGAACTTCCACGTCCGTCTTACCGTCCATGGCCCGGCTATGGACGAATACATCGTCAAAATAACTTTGTGCGAATTCTCGCACCGGTCTTAACAGATTCGTTACGCATCTTTTGATGCAGGGGCGTTACTAAGCCCCTGTGGCATTACTAGCCATTCCCAGAGCATCTCACTGGGAGTGCTCACTGCTTCGTACGGGATGTCCCATTCACGCATAAGGATCTGATAGAACCCATCCATCAGATCCATAGACGAAAATATCGTACTCTTAGACATGCTACCTATGATTGCGTCTTTTCTAGGTATCGGCGTTTGAGCCGGTACCGTTGCAGCATTCAGTTTATTGAAGGCGTGCATCCGCCACCCTCTTGTGGCCTTTCGCACACAGAAGGTCGGAGAGCTATGTGGAGAGGTTGACTCCCTTACATGGCCCGCTTTTACTCATTCGGTAAAGAATTTATTGATCGAAAGTACTTGTTCACGAGGCAGTTGCCACTGCTTCATGACACAGAATTTCGAGCCCGGTTTGAGCTCCATCTTATGTCGAGTGCCTTTATCCTTAGGCAACCGGCATGGAACTGCTTCAGGGAATACATCCCTGAATTCTATTAAATCCTCGTATAGAGGATTTGCCTAAAGAGACTCCTAAGATTGAGTAGCGTATCTTTCAATCCGAGTCTTCACATCGAGGACACTTTCGTCCATCGATGAGCTGCTGAGAACTCGTTCGTTCTCTGCAAAAATTACCGCTAACAGAATATCGGTTAGTAATCGTCCTCTGCGACGAGTACGCAGATCTGCTTGATTTTACCACCATTCCGATCTCTTAAGAACCGCTTAGGTTCTAGGGTTGTTAATTGAGTTATCTCCGAAGTTAACTTCGGAGGCGCATACAGATCAAGAGTATAAGCGCCGACTCTCGAA
>NC_090613.1:7548913-7568980 GCF_004359215.1 Bremia lactucae
CAGCTGATTAGTCTGCGGAATAAATAGATATAATGGTCTATACCTATTTATGGATAAGAATTCTGAACATTACTAAATAAAATAATATCCTCCAAATATTATCTACCTTTTAGATAATATATTAATTAACAACCTCTAAGTGTTAATTTCATGTAACGATACACCCCGTCACATATTTGGTTTCTTCGGTTTCACACTATATTCAAATCATATTATTCTCAGCAAAAAAATAGTGTCGGCCATTTTTTGTTAACAGGCTTTCAAGTTAGATTATTATGGGTATTTTACATATTAAATATATGCATTTCTCCCTCTGATAATGGGTAGCCCCTTTTTTATAAGGTTTTTAAGGTTATGAGTTATTGGATTACAGTAAGTTATAAGTCAGCGACCATAACAGATTAATGGTTCAGTGATTAATCTTTCTGCTTATTTAATCGACAATAAATATACAACCTCTAATTCGATACTTGTTACATGTTAGTGTTGTTGTATCTGAAACAAATTGTGCACGTTGAGTTTTACCCAATTAAATTGGCTTATTTTCTCATAACATCTCTTCGATGTATTCACACCCGAAAAACATCGACGTCTGTGGCAGTTATGAACGCTCGTGAAGCCGTTACGTCAAACGCCATTGCTTACGATAAACAAATTCAAACATGCCACCTATGTGCCAACCTGAAGATGCTACGCGAGTTGCTGCCTCCTCGACGATGCGATTATGTACGTTGCCGTGCCAATTATTTTGAGCCGAATTGAATTTCCTGGCACTACAACTATTCGCTTTAGTGTCGTAGGTGGCGATGTCAATTTTGTACGCTCAAACTTCCGATGTTGGGCGCGCGAAAAGGTCCTTCCAAAAAGCTCAAAGGCAATTCGCGCATTTGTATCCTGTGCTTTAACCAGATTTGGCAAGAAATAGCAGCTACCAGCTCGCTTGATGTCTCCAGCTTATCATGTGGTGCAAAGCATGTCTCACTGTCAGATATCACCAAGTTGGGGATTGAGTCGCGCTTTATGAATAGAGAATCGATGATAGAGCCGGGGCTTCGAAGATCAGTGGTAGGCTCGATGATGAAGTCGATTCGTCGCAGCACTGTAACGAGATTAAACCGGCGACGATCCATGCTGGAAAAAGAACGCCGCGATTTCACAACGGATCAATTTTCGGCACATTACATCATTGACAGACACTCATATATGGACAAATTGGAAGTCAATTCTATAAATCGGCCTGTGGCACACAAGGATTGTCATGGCGGGCTTTCATACCAGCTGGCGTCATTTTTGGGCCTTGTAGCAGGAAACGGGGCTGACCGAAAGAGCATGAAGTCTGCAATCGGTTTGTGGACTTCACTCTTTGCAGCCTCTATCTTGTTAGTAATTGCATTGGCCGATGACTTCTCGCTTTACCAGCGTCTATTCTGTTGTGTCGCGACGTACGGAGTCTTTCTTATGCTCCACCCCTGGATTCATAGAGAGCTTCCAGACAAATAACTAAGGTAGATTGATAGAGCAAATGTGCGTGCACGTCGGAAACAAAACCATTGACGGTAGTAAATTTTGGATCTAACGGAGTGGGCACACATTCTGTTCATGTCGAGAACCAAAATTCTTACTTTAGATGCAGGGAAAGGCTGACGTGCTACCTGAGTTCGTGGGAATCACAGTCTAGTAAAGAGCTTTACATTCACGAAATAGCTGAATTGGACGATTGAGGCAACAATGAAGAGAATTTATTGATCAAAAAGGTTCTGGTTTTGCTTGATCGAACAATTTAAGATCGTATCTAACGGATTTTGACTAGTCCAAATATGAAACATCCGAGATATTGACCAAATCCTCCTTTTGGTGACGATGGTTGCGAAAGTGACTACAAAACTGCGTCTTCTGAGTCGATCATCTTATTGGTTTGAATAAAACAAAACTTATTGCGTTCTTTACACCCTTACTTACACTACAGAAAAGATGCCTTTGTTTTTATGTATTATAATTCTTGTAGGTGCACTTACTTAGTTATCGATGCTTGTCTTCACAAACAAAGCGTCAAAAGCTAAGCGTTTGCGGCGTAAACTAACGAAATGCTAATGCACTGACGAGTTTAATTCAAACTAGTAATCTTTTCATTTTTATGAAATAAATTAAAAAGCCCGTGTTATTGTAAGAAACTCGAAGGTAATCACCTCATCTGCAGCATGTATTTTTCTGCAGTGTGGAGTCAACCAATTTGTCTAGCATGTACATAACTGCTGGATTTTCTTTGACCCAAATGATAAATTTGGTAGCCTGGGATGGAGTTAAAATTTGCTGGAGCTCCGCCACTTGGGCTTCGAGCGCCGTGTTTTTCTCGTTGGTCACTTCTTCCAATTTCTTTACGATGCTTAAGGTGTGATTTAAATCGTCGCGCACTTTTTTAATTGCCACTCGGTGCTTTAAAATTTGGCGTTGCTGTTCGGCTGTGAGATCCAGATCGCTCGCAAGAATCCCCCAAAGGCTTGTCGTAGATGAATCACAACCGGGTGCAGACATTAGGTCGTCCTTTATAGTGTGATCACGTCGAAGCATATCTACACCCTGTTCCACCGAGTACAGACTTAGCTTCGTGACTTGCGTGGGCAGCAGCAGCTCTCGAATTCGCGATAAATGAAAATGAAGTTTCTCGCGTCGATTAGGTCCGTAGTCTGAGTAAGTCACCTTGTACATGTTTAAAAATTGTGCAATTTCCTGTTCATTAGCATTACGCTGCAGCATTTCTCGCATCTGATCCTTAATCTGTTGCTTCTCCCGTTGCTCACCTAGAATTGCTTCTTTGCCAATTTTGAGACGCATTTTCAAGTCCAGATTTTCCGCTTCTAATCGGCGTAGCCGTGCCTCATTCTGTTCAAGCTGCTTCGTCTTGCGCTTACGGAACTCTCTCACAGATACTAAGTTTTTCACACGGCGCAGCTGCTTTTTCTCGCAGTCTACTTCGGTAATTGAGCCATCAGCACCGCTCTTTTTTTGTTTAAAAGGCCGTGAGCTGTCTGCGATAAATAATTGCTCGGCCGATCTCTTAGCACTAATGCTGCGAGTTCTTATCGAGGCTTTTTGCCCAGCGTTCTGCACTACAGAAACACTCCTGTCCATCTTCTCCGCCTTTGAGGTAATTGTGAGTTTTTTGCCCATCTCTGCTGTATTCTCGTCATCGTGGTGTTTGCTGCTTACTTCTGCGCTACAACTGCGGTCATGTAATTGGTGGCGAGTTTGAAGTAGAGATACCAAATTGGCGACCGATTGAGGCGGCAAATATCGTAGATTCTCTTCCAGCTGCATCACAGGCAACCTGGCGTTTGAATGCGCTTCATTGGCAGCAATTACTGCACTAGCCTTTGAAATCTCACTGAAGTGCGACCGACCATCGACCGCGCTCTTACCAATTGTGCAATCAATTTTGACGTCGTTACACAGCAAAATGTCATTTGTTTTTACGTCTGCGGCATCATCTGACATCAGGAAAGATGTCACATTATTGCGCAGCAGCCATCCAAAGGCATCCTCTTCGCCATCCTTAAAAATGCTCCAATCGATGCCGCTCATAGCTGCGGGGGTCGTTAGGTTGCGATCGCTTCTCGTACTGCTGCCCTTTTGGTCACCCATAAGTGTAACTTCAGCGTCCCTGCGTTTAATGTCATCTTCTCTTTTCTTCCAATCACCGATATGGTTTTGTAACAATTAACCTACAGCAACCAAATTCGATTTTCTTGTTAAAGATTTTAAATCTGCAATTTTCAAACTTTTCATTAAAACGTCACGTGCAATTACACATATTGTAACGAGCTAGCTGCCTCCTGTTACAGACACCCGCTAAGTACACTTAACGGGTAGGTCAATTGCTTCATGAAAAGTAATTTGACTGCCACTCGGGTGGAGTTCACGTAGTGACCCACCCTTCTGAATGTGATGCACATAGTGCGTCCACATTGGAAGTGGTATGGGGCACACATCGGTAAGAGAACCGTTGTTGTGGTATATTTACTTTATAAATAAAATACCCTTTATCCTATTCTATAATAGTTAATTACTTAAATCCCATTTATTATGGGTAGGTCGCCGCCAGATATAAATCTGGAGGCCGAAATCTATTTTAAATTAGCTAGTGTCTGGATTTAATAATTAAATAAAGTGCAGTTCCCCTTTTGATCTCAATGCGTTAAGTGCCTTCCTAAGGATTGCGCATTGATCTGTAAGAGATAGAAGCCTTTCTAAGGTATATCCTGTTGGGCACTAGTTGCCACTTGGTTCTACGAACCCCTAAATCCCTTGAACTAGGATTCATTACTCTTTAATAGCTTATTCGACTCCCTGAGTTGTTGACCCATTAGTTCAATAGAACTAAGAGACTCTCTGAGTCTATAAGTCTTCCTCTGACTTTAGAAGCGAGGTAGCTCCGCTTTTCCTGATAACACTCTTAGTCAATCTACGCCTGAGTCATTACAAGGCTAAACCCTCACGAAAATGGAAGAGATTCCAGAACTCTCCGAAACGCAATGCGCAGCTAATGAAAAACTCAAAACACTATTTGGGCTTGAACACGTGGAATTCATTGTCTCCCACGGACCAGAGGTCCTGCATGCAAGGCTTTAAGCCTTCATGCGAAACGAAGCCTCCCTGATCGACCAGGTACAAGATCACCTTGCGGCATCTATGCCAACACGGTACATATCTGTACCTGATTCAGAGCCTAAGGCTCGCCCTCTAGTTGTCAATGTAAAGCCATTTGAGGGAAAAGGGGGAGGAAACCCCCTTTTTGGATTAAGCAGATGATGATGTCGATTAAATCCGCCTTGTCTTAACAAAACGGAAAAAGGTGGCTATGGCTATTTCCAAACTCGAAGGTAAAACCATGGAGTGGGCGCTACTAAGGCAGTACTAGCGAAAAGGGCTGAACCGGAAAAAATTAAGTAATCTTTGGAGCGGTAAGTCGTGTCTGCGGTAATTTATAAACCTATATACTCAAAGTAGCTTGCGATATTTACCTACTACTATGTAGGGCTGTCTTTTGTAGCGTCACGACCGCAACTGGTGCTTAGTTCTTCTGCAGAATGACCTTGCACAAACAAAATTGTAGCGCGTTGTACAAATAAGCCAAACAAGCGATATCCTGCTGGGATCAAGCGATTAAAAGGCTTGATGAAACCTGATATTCCCGACTAAAAAGCAGCGCTAATTGGGTATACCATCGAATGCTTCGTGTGACATCCTCGATGAAGTTGCGCTGAATTTCCATCATTGATCGAAACCGTGGTTGAATATTATGACCCAAATTGACGATTGTTTGCAAATATCAGCCGCTCAAAAAAATTCTAGCGAGGCCAATAATCCAGCTATTTGTATGATTGTTAAGCGATGTGCATCCCTAACTCGCCAAAATTATAGCCTTCTCAAAGGAAGCAAGGTTGAACACATATAGTATACATTTATGTAAGTAGTAGGGTTTAAGTGTAACAGAAAAGCTTTCGCTATTACTAGCCGACCTGCACTGATAGCAGTGAAGGTGATGTGTCTCCGAGTGCTTCATTATTGCAATAATTGTATTATAACAGTTTACTTTTTCCCAATACTAAGAAGGCTTAGTATTGGGAAAAGTAAACTGTTATAATACAATTATTGCAGTGCTTAATGTATTAATTTAATTATGTATTACGACGCATCGCTCACCGCCCATTCGTGGGTCCACCTGTTATTGGCGGGTTAACTTGAGCTTAAATTAACCAATGAACAGAACTGTCGCAATGCAGCTTCCAGATTACCTTGTCCGGTAATGTTGAAAATGATTCGTAAATTAATTAAAAGAGTAACGTTTATTTTCCTGTATTAATCCTCTTATAGAAAATGATGTTATATGTAACGAAATACCCCGTTGATGCTCGCTGTCAACGTTGCGACCATTACAATAAAGTCTTTATTTCTCTTCGCTATAAGCTATGTAACTTCTGTACAAACAACGATGGCTCTTGTACTTCTTGGCGTAAAACAGGGCGATTAGTAGTACACCGCGATCAGTGGCATGAGGTTCGAAAGACAAATTGACATTCTGTAAATGAGGTGCCTAACCTTTAGACGTGCAACATCATGAATGCAATTTTTGCCTTTTCGTCTTATTAGGGCCGCTGACTGCTACTTTTGCCTTGTATAACCAAATCAGTTTTTTTCTCATTCAGCTATCATGTGACGAGGCACCTTTCGCTAGTACTGCTTCAGTACTAGCCAATCCGCACTGCTAACAGTAAGGTGTCTCCGAGTGCTTCACATACTCGATGTGCAGAGGAAGGTTTAAGTTGCTAAGAAGTCTTAGCATATTATTATTTCAGAATTTTTTCAACAACTATTACATTAATTTAACGGTCGATTTTAAGAAGTCTTGGTATAGCGAAAAGTGAGCTATATTTTTATAAATAGGTTCCTACGTATTGCAATTTTCTTAGCTCACTTGGCACATTTAATAACTCTGTATTACGACTCATTGTCCACCGCTCATTTGTGCGTCTAGCAGCGATTGGTGGGGTTGATTTTAAACTTAAATCAACCAATGAATAGAACTGTCGCATTGTTGCTACAATATTACCATATACGGTAGTATTGGAATTTATGTGTTATCAAAACATAATAATTTTTGAGACATACACTTTTTCCACAAATATACACCCTTTTTATAATCACACCCTCTTCCTTAATTAAATCAACACCCTTTCCGCATATAGTTACTTTCAGCAGGAAATGTTATGTTCACGCTCAAGCTCTGGAGAAGAAGCATGTTATCGCGTCGTGTTTTTGTGGATGGTGACGACACAGGTAATGGCAAAGCATATGTGAATGGCGCAAGAGAGGAAGACATGATAGTGGTGTTACAAAGTTAGTTTTATTGAAATAGAATAGAAACCGTGTAGTAAGCGGAAAGTGGTCAATCCATGTGGTGGAGCTTCCTCGCTCCTAAAGTCAGAGGACTTTTAGACTCAGAGAGTCTCTTAGTTCTATAGAACTAATGAATTTTACAACTAAGGGAGTCGAACAAGCTATTAAAGCTTAATAATCCTAATTCAAGGGATCTGGGTTTGTTGAACCAAGTAGCACCTAGTGCCCGAGAGTATGTACCTTAAATGGCTTCTATTTCTCACATATCAATGCGCAAGCCTTAGGTAGGCACTAGACGCTTTAAGATCAAAAGGGGAACTGCACGTAATTTAATCATCTAATCCAAAATTATACCCTAGCTTATAAATAAATCAATTTCGCCCGCCAGATTTAAATCTGGCGGCGGCCACTTTGTTACCCATAATAATAGGATTTTAGTAAATAACTATTTTAGGTATTTTTATCTAAAACGTAAGCGTACCACAACAACGGTCCTCCAACCAATGTATGCCCCATTTCTCGCTCCCCCATCAGACTGTTGAATCCGAGTGACAAAATTCGCTTCGTTTCCTCTTTGAAGTTGAAACATAAACAGCTAACCGTTCGGTTGTGTTTTGCATTCCTTTGTCTCATGACAATCAAGCGTGAGCCACAGACTCTTAGCACCTTCCTCGACGATGAGGGAATGGTAAACTTTGAAAGTCACTCTCCATCAGAGGAAGAGGAGAAAGAGCGTCGTTCTCTCACGCCTTCTCTTCCGGATAAACGTCGTCGGGCACCGAATCCGTTTCCAGAATGTGGTGCCGCTGATGTTTTAACTGCATTGAGCAGGACACGGGACCCTGAGTCCAACATCAATAGAATCCGCTCGATGAAGAGCAAGAGCAGATAATTCTCATAGAGGAAAAGGCTTGTCGTCGAGCTGCCGAGATAGTGAAAGCTAAATCTCATAGTAAATTTAGATTCACTCCGCTTAGTGCGGACGAGCATCTCAAAGGGATAGCGGGTCACATCTTGGGCACCTGGATCTCCAGTGACCCGGCGAGGACGCCGGAGGAGATCGCTGCTCGCGACGCTCTTCATGAGCAATACCTTACGCCAAAGGTAATGACACGAAGCCAGTATCTGACGCGTATACGTGATCGAGCCCGTGAGGCTTCGGTGACCTCCATGAGGGAATCTCCGATCGTTTTGTTTCCAAACGAAACAAGGAGTGAAAACGAAGTCTCATTTGAGAACTGGGTCCACCGGGCCCGCCGACTTCGTAATATTTAGAATAATAGAGAGTCCGCGGATAGGGCTGATGTTCGTTTACTCCACGTGAAATTGAGAGTTCCCTCGCGCACAAGCAGCGCGGGAGGAGCCGAAATCTCGGCGGAAGCACTTGATGCTCTAAGACACAAGGTGCAACTTCTTCGTGAGGTCCTTGTCGGGTTGAGAGCTCTTTTGAGGCGGTTCGGGACCGTCTTTTAACGCAGGAGCGTCAGCAGCTTCGTTTAGAGGGCCAGCTGGACATCTTGTTGAGGATGTAGCAATCTGCGGCACGACCGCCTGTCTCGGCGCAAGCGCCTTCAAGTCTACGTGGAAAGGGTCCCGATATGGCTAGCAAACGTAGAACAATGGGTGTGTAAGCAGCTTGCTAGGAAGGTTTAGCGTATAAGCTGGGCCTTCTTGGCCACAACCGTAAATGGTCCAATAAAGCAGGGCGCAATTTGGTCTTGAAGACCGCGGAGGACAAGTTGGTAGGTAGATTTTTAGTGTTTAGTAAAACTCGGTCACCGACCATATAATAATTAATACAGCTTCTGCCTTTGGCATCTGATTGTTCTTTTTGTTTGTCTTGGCTATCAGCCATCGTATCCCTTACATGTCTTAAGACACTAAATTGCGTCGCAAGAAACTCGCCTACTTGTTTCCGAACGGTAACAGGGCTGGCTTTTTTGGTGTCTGAGCACACACTGCGTAAAACGTCTTCAATGACGCGAATGACACGTTCCGTTTGATTATCGGTCTGCGGATGGTCCGCAGTGGACATATCCGATCTGGTTCCAAGCACTCGGAAATTTGATTTCCAAAATTAACCCGTGAAACGGGGTCCCGATTAGAGAAAATTGCCACTGGCAAACCATGTTGTCGAAAAACGCGATCAATAAACAGCCTTGCTGCACCTTCATTGTCAATGGAATCCGACACGGCCGCTAAGTGAGCCATTTTGCTCAATCGGTCAACAAAGACCACTATGCCGGAGTTACTGGCTGAATCGTTCGGTAGACCAGAAACAAAATCCATACTAATGGACTCCCAGCACCCTATGGGTACAGGCAGACATGCCAGTGGCACAGCAGCATGCGCCGAGGGTTTAACCGGTTTGAAAGTTTCGCATGTGCGAACATATGTGCTGACCCATTTATAAAGTTTGAACCACCAATAAATCTGGCTTACAGAGCCGTAGGTCTTTTATCTACCGAGATGAACACCAAGACAGTATCGTGTGCCTCGTAATGGATTCGATACTTCAAAACCTCATCATGAGGACAACGACACGCAGAGAGTCCGCAGTGTCTGTGCATTAAAGCAACAGGTCGTTATCGATAGAAAATCGATGTAACCTTGCACGCAAACGTGTCGACAATTCAAAACTCGATTCAGTGCTCTTTAGAGCTCTTAGCAGAGGTACAAACTGCTCATCCTTGGCGTAAGCCAACGGATTAATTCGACATTGTAGTCGTTAAATTAGAGAGCTTATAATCAGGCCTGCGTGATAACGCATCAGCCAAAGCATTCTGCTTGCCAGGCTTATACTTCACCTCGAAGTTGTATTCGGCGAAATAGGATATCCATCGGGCCATTCTCTGTGAGTTAAGGTGACTTGGTCGCAGTGCGAAATGACGCGTGATCTGTATATATCACAAGGGCTTAGAGCCTAGCAGATTAACTCTGAAACTGACGAAAGCATATTACATAGCAAGGAACTCTCTGTCATAAACTGGGCAGTTCTATTCCGCAGCTTAAGCTGTCTAGATTCGAACGCAATAACACTTTCATGCCCATCAACATCTGTTTGTAACAGAGCATTGTCAATGGCAAAGTCTGACGCGTCACAGACGACACTGAAAGGCCAATACCATTTGGGTTTGGCAGTGCCAGAATCGGGGCATAAGTAAGAGTATCCTTAGCTGCTCGAAAAGAATTATGTTCGGTGCTAGTCCAGCACCATTCTGCATCCTTTTTATGGAGATTAGTTAATGGCCTAGCCATGTCAGCGTCATTTTCGCTATATTTGTGTTAATGATTGGTGAGACCCAAATACTTACGCAAAACCTTTTGGTTTTTAGGAACCGATCAATCTACTATGGCTTTTCCCGTAGAAGGATCCGCTCTAAGGCCTCGCATTCCAGTGAAGCATCCCAAAATGGAATTTCGTCTGCGCCAAAAATGCATTTAGATGCATTGGCATACAAGTTATTTGTGGGCATACACTCGAGCACTGCTCGCAAATGGTCTAAATGGTTTTCCATATTCGACCGACCCTGCTCCGCACGACTATGGACAAAAATTTCTTCAAAAATACTCTTTGCATAACCTCGATGAGGGCGAAAAAGTTGCGTCACTAGACGATTTAATGTTGCCGGGGCGTTGGAGAGACCTTGTGGCATAACCAACCACTCCCATAACATACCGCTTGGGGTGCTAACTGCTGTAAGCGGGATATCGCTAGCTCGCACGAGCATTTGGTGATAACCATCGACTAAGCCAAATGCACTGTACATTGTACATTCCACCATATTGTTCTAAGGAACATCCTTTCTAGGAATGGGGGTTTGTGCTGGTATAGTGACAGCCTTAAGCTTAACATAAGCATGTACAAGGCGCCATTTACCATTTGGCTTTTTGACACAAAATGTCGGTGTTGAATGAGGAGATTTGCGCTCTCGTACCATTCCAGCCTCGCGCTTAGCACGGAAGAAATCGTAAATGACGTCACACTTTTCCCTTGGTGAAGGCCATTGTCTTGTGACACAGTATTTGGTTTCCGAAACCAGGTCCATATCATGACGGACACCTCTATCCGGAGGTAAAACAGATGGTGGATTATTGCATACCACATCTTGGAATTCCTAAATCAAGGAATAAAAGGGATCCGTAGGATCTTTAAGGATCGATGACCCATTTCGCGCACTAAGTGCAGCTTTTGCGTCATCCAAAACAGCTTCGTCTAGAAGTGACGATGAGTTTAACTCAATTGCTGGTCGAATGACCATCATCTCAGATAACTCGCCAGCCTTAAGGCTCGTCCGCACTCATCAATAGACATTTCGTCTAGCTCTAAAAGAGCAAATAACGGAGGGATTGCCGAAGGCTAACTTCTTCCTCGATGTTACCGGTTACACCATTTGCAAGCGTCTCCAATTGCTCACTCATATGACTTTATGAGGGTATAGACGCATCGCGTCTTCCTGCCTTGGAGTAGAGACAATACGCCTCTTCGAGGCCGGAGCATTCACGTCCCCAGATTTTCAGCCTGTATTGGATCTATACCAGAGCTGATGTCTAATTCGACATCGACAGAGTACGAGCCGTTGCAAATGTTCCTAGCAAAGTTTTAGAGAGTCATGAACCCGCCTTTGCTAGGCAACAAAAGCGCTATGGCGCAAATCATTGACTGAATCTTTCAGGGTGTTAGACATTAGAGTGTCTGAGTTAATAATCTCCAATGTTAAAAACATTAATTTTGAGCCCGACCCAGAAAAAGGAGGGCGCGTGTCGCCTAAGGTCTTAGATCTCCAATCGATCCATGGCTCATGGCGTTCAAGCAGGCCAGATTAAGGATGAGATCATGTCTCGAATCCAAATCAAGGACGAGACAGCGTTCCACACTGTCAAAGTCCAGCAACTTCATACTGTAACTTAACGGAACTTAAGGAACAGTGACACGAGTCTTAGTCGCTAAGCGAACAGTGATTGTATTATTTTTATGCGCTTTAAGTGCCTCAACGTATTGTTGATTTACCTCAAGGGAAAGACGTCGAGCATAATAGCAAGAACGCTCCTGAGTCAATTAAAATTGACAATGGCTTATCAAAACCCTTCACAGTTGCTTGAGCGACTAACAAACCAGGCTTATACTCACGCCCTGTGCCATTACGAAACGTGATGCGTATTTCCATTATCATCTAAAATGTCCATGTTAAATGATAGAACTGTGGTCCTTGGACGGACTACAAAGTGCTACCAGGTGTAACGCACCGGTCTAATTGGGGCTAGGTCCTGTTTACTCTCACCTCCTAGAGGTTCAACAAAGTCTAGGTCTTCCCCAGCAGGGCGACCTGCACCTACTAGGTGTCGGCGTTTTCCCGCACCGTACCAGATTTCTAGTATAGGTCGGAATTGGTGCTCTTTCGAGGTTTACGCAAATGTTTTAGGGGAACAGGTTGGACGTATTTGTTTCGTGCTTCCGCACATATAACATCTACGAATATTCATATTCTGTTCCAAAGCTTTAAAAGCCTCTCCTCCTTTAAATTGACACCTATAGGGTGAGCTTTAGGCTCTGAATCAGGTACAGAGATGTACCGTGCTGGCAATAGTAGCCGCAAGGCGATCTTGTACCTGGCCGGTCAGGGAGGATTCATACCGCATGAAGGCTTCAAGCCCTGCATGCAGGACCTCTAGTCCCTGGAATAGAATGAACTCTACAATTTCAAGCCCAAACAAAATTTGAGCTTGTCATGCGCTGCGCGTTGCGCCTCGAAAAGCTCTGGAAACTCTTCGATTTCAGTGAAGGCTTAGTCTTATAACGCCTCAAGTGTAGATTGACTACGAGTGCTACCAGGTGGCGGAGCTACCTCGCTCCTACTGTCAAAGGAAGACTTTCGACTCAGAGACTCGATTAGCTCTATAGAACTAACGGGTTTAACAAGTTAAGGAGTCGTACAAGCTATAAAAGCCTAATGAATCCTAGTTCAAGGGATTCAGGGGTTCGTAGAACCAAGTGGCAACTAGTGCCCAAGAGTATGTAGCTTAGAAAACCACAAATTAATGCGCAAGCCTCGGAAGGCACTAGACGCTTTAAGATCAAAAGGGGAACTGCACTTTAATAGATTATTTAATCTTAAACTTACCCTAGCTTATTAAAAAATAGATTTCGGCAGCCAGATTTATGTCTGGCGGCGACAACATTTGTTACCCATAATAAATGGGAATTTGAGTAGTTAACTATTTTAGAATAGGATAAAAGGACCCATAAAGTAATGTACCTTAAGCAAATTTAAAATAAAAAAGGTGTTAATCCAAGTAAAAAGGCATAAATGTAGCAATTCCCTAATTCTATTATTTTTTCTTTTAGGAAATAATCTTTTTTATTCCCGTAATGTGTTACATGAATGGATACATAAATAAGTATTTACACTGAAAAGGCTGGATAAAAGAGCGCTTATTTGGTAGCGTGGTTATATGTAATTAATCATTAACTGCGATAAAATTTTCTGACCGCTGATTTCCATAGCTTCATCGAAAAGCGACGATGAGTTTAACTCAGGATTCGGTCGAATGACCACCATCTCAGATAAGTCACCAGCCTTTAAGGCCGATAATATCGGCGTATTTAACGTGAACAACATTCCTCTGTATTTTGTTATGAAGCAAAAGCTTTGGTTCTAAGTCCACCAAGGATACGTAGCATTTAACCATGACGCAGGGAAGATTTTACACTCGAGCACTACTTACAGGAACTTCCTTCTTGGTATCACTTTCTATCACAGGAGAAGTTCCAACCAACAGTACGTAGACTCCCTGTCATCACTCTCAAGCCTTCAGTATCGACAGCAAAGGAAACACATTCTGGTTGCGTCTGCTGCTTCAAATATTCTTCATTTGTCCATGATTGCAGCTCTAAATTTTCGTTTAGTGACACAACTTCTAAATCCTCATCAAATTTGCAGCTACACATCAGAGGCTGTGCCGGCACTCGCTTCTGCTGCTGAAGCATGCCAGTCGCGCGCGCTAGAATCCATAATAGTGGCGCAGCATTAGCCTCGTTTGTTCGTGTCCCTGTCATATCCACAACACTAACATCCTTGAACTCAGTAGCATTTCGCTCGGAGCATTTAAATGTTTCCTTCCATAAATTTGCTTTTGCATGCGCGGCAACACTGTTATTAAAGGTGAATGAAGACTGTGATGTTGGTACCAATAGCATCTTTTGCTTGTATGGAATTGAAAACCAAGTCACAGATTGCCACACGGTGCCATGATCATCGAACAGGTCCGTTTGAATTGTAAATTCTATCTCAGACTCGAGAAAGCGCTTTCCGGTCAACACCATCACGCACTAAATTAAAATAATCAAACATATAAGAGGCAATGCAATGTGACAATGTGGAATTTGATAACGCACAGTAAGTTCACTTGGCGGCGGGAGATCTTCGTCTTTAGTAGGACAACTCATGTTTAGGGGCCTTAGCTGGACCACGGTGACAGCTTTACAACGAATATTGCGCACACTAGCTGGAAAGTGCGAGTTGCCAAAAAGTTGCAGAAAAAGACTACTAACCGCTACCTGCGGGAACATGAAGGGTAGCTGCTCCAGTGCGAGCTTCGGCAGACTTAGCGAGGTGGCAAGTTTAGCAAAGTCTGATGATATTAGGAAAAAGGGGCTCTGCAGTGTAATACGTGGGCAAGGTTTTAGCATTATAGAGTTGCGCCATCCACGACGAATGAGCGGCGAAATCCAACAGCGCCACCGAAACTCCTTTGTGCCCAGGTCGGCTGGGGCAGGCAAGACATCATACCTCAAAATAGAGCATAAACGCGACATTAATGTGAGATTACATATTAAAATAATCCTTGATATACCTCTGGACTAGGTTGTGCTCCCAGGTGGCGGTCACGAAAGTCACGAGGAGTGTAAGAGCCACGAGAACCAGGAGGAGCACTCCAATGACAAAAAGCATTTAGATTCGTGCAAGCAAAATGGTACTCATTTTACCAGGTACTTTTAAAGTTCTTTTAAGTGAACTAAAGTTTAGAATTTACTTAGGACAAAGCATTATTTTGCGTACTTGTGAGTCAAGATAAGCAATTTACAATTTTATGAACTTCAAAATATTATCTCTACTTTTCTTCAGAGGTTTGGGACCAGATTTTTTGCAGTCATAGCCATTTTACAGAAGTGCGTAGAATATAATTATAACCTATATTAAATAGATGACAGCGCATTCGGACCTTTTACAGGTGCACCTGATATTGGCAGGCTTCTCAGCCCTGAGCTTGAGGACTCGAACAAGGGTCCGTAGGATTGGACTTAAAGTCAGCTTCATCCTCAAGAACCCTAGGTTGGCCATTGTTAACCGCAAGCTGCCGAAGGCGCCGATACTAGGTGGACCTGGTGACATGAGTCCTAAGCAGTGCAAGTCACACCACAAAATCGAAGACGGTATTAACAGCGTAGACCAAGTCGGCTGGTGGGCACCACCACCTTATTCATCAGGAGAAGCTTAAATCGCACATGAATTCTTCAATTCTGGATTTGATGAACGGACTAGATTCAGCTGTAAAGATACAACAAATAAAAGAGATTGCAGCAAAAGCGGCAAAACACACAGTTGATAAACATAAGTCGAAGGCGTTCTCGTCATGGCGTTCACGAGCGAGATCTCGCTCGGATGGCTCTCGTCAACGAAAGCCTTACATCTATAATATGCAACAATATGGCTCTCGTCAACGAGAGCCTTACATCTATAATATGCAACAATATGGCTCTTTGTCGATTTTCTACATTCTGTCGCGTTAGTGGCCTAACAACACAATTTTGAAGCAAAAAATCAGGTTGTCCCTCGGGGACAGACGTTTTTCTAGCAATAATGAATTGTCAAATCTAAGCTGACAAGCAAGTGCAAATTAATCGAGCAATACGCCCTACATTACTTGTGAGCTTGCAGACATAAATAAGTTATATTTTATGATTATCAAGCCAATTTTACTTGATCAGATAGGTTGGGATTCTCTCAATAGATTGAAGATTTGGAAGGGATTTGCTCGGTTGACAAAACAGAGAATCGAAATGGTGGGACTGAGACACTAACAAAAGTGCTGGTAGCCGGTATCGTTTTTTTTCCATGCCGAGTGGATTTCTGACCTGGTGCTGAATATTGGTGCTGCAGCATGGCATGACTTAAAAGAACCTGTAGTGCACACAATTCGGCATCTATAAGATTGGATAGCCGGTGGCGAAGATTTGGAGACGCCTTTGCTAGCAAATCCTCCTGGGATGGGAGGTGCTCCACGCGCGCCAGCGAGACTCCATGTGCTCGCTTTTGCAGCTTAATCGTTTTTTTTGCTGTAGCTAAGCCAACTTTAAGCTGATCTTCTGATTGCGTTCGCAATCTCTTTTTTGCGAAATCTTTTGGTTGATTGTAGAGTTCGCTTGCCTTCGAACGACAAGGAGCTATCGTAGCAGCAGCATTTTGGATCGCAAAGCGACTCCGCACATTTTGTGGCGGACCATCTAAACAACCATCATCGTCGCTACTATTCTGTGCAACAGAGGAGCCACCATCGCTGAAATATTCGACTGGTCCAAACATTGCCGTAGATAGACCACTATACTTGCACATTTTATCGTCACGAGAAAGCTTCGCAAAATATTTCTGAGCGTGGCTTCGAATTTGGGCGGATGTGCGCGTCTTGATCTTGGCTGCCACTTTTTTCCATTCACGGCCGTACAGTCGCAAGCCTGTAAGGAAGCTCTGATGTTCTTGATCCGTCCAGCGACCACCGTTCATTCCCGACTGTCCCTTTTGATGAGTCGTATTGGTTGGAACTGGACTCGAAGTTGCTGTAGCAATTGGCTTTGTCCTTGAAGATTCAAGTAACATCACAAGCGAGGATACAGCAATCGAAGATTTAAGAGGCGCAACTGCGGAGGAGTTCAAATTGTTGATATTGCTCTCAAGAAAGTCCGCCGGGGCAGAAAACGGTGGTAAAGCTGAGCCATAGCTCTTGAATTTTGCAGAATTAGTTGGATTTGTAACGGATGAAGATGTTACGGGAGAGTGGGCCTTGGGAGTTGAGAGCGATACGAGGTCGTACATAATATCTTCGTAATTCGTGGCACCTTGACTTACAGCGACTGTTTTTGCTGCAGTATCTACTTTGCTTCTGATACTTTCTGTTCGATTGAGGGGTGGTCGACAAGTTGAGAAGTGTGTTCCATAGATACAAAGAAAGATATTTGGAGGTACGTGTTTGGTTCGTTTCGTGCTCGGCTTTAAAGAATGAATTCATTGTAGCAAGTGTGAAGGGCAGTTACGCCTCGGTGCGGCTGGATATTAATCAAAACCAACGCACAGTCTGGCTCTATGACAAATCCATATCTCTACTATCCATCACGCTGATTTTACTGCTCACGACTTGATACTATTCATAGCTGCACTTATTCATAGCGTTCCCGATATCAGCGTATAATTTAAGAAGTGGTTTCTCACCTTGCAGCTATTATCTAATATCCATTCACTCTACCCCCACCAGTGAAGTATCTCATCCAAGCTAACTGATTCAAAGATTAAAATTGTTTTAGCCGAAACTTTCATCCCTAACCGAAAAAAACTGCTTGTTGTGTGCAAAATTCCGACGAAGAATTAAATTAAGGTTGAATACTAACATTAAACCTCGACAAAGTATCGACATTTTGTCGCATCATGTGCCCGATTCCTGAGACGCTTCAATACTTAGCGCCTCTAATTCAAGATTATATCGGCGTTTGTCCTCTGCAGCCATAAATATGTAAGGTTCGCGATCTTCCTTTGACATTCGACGCCACAATCGACCACAAAGGGCCGAGCACTCATTATGGGAGATCTGATTTGTTGCAAGCAATTCCGTACGCTTGGACATGAACATTAGGTTGTAGGCCGACTTTGGACGTCGTGGAAGCCCAGACTTTCGCAACTTGTATCCTGGTCCATGATTTTCTTTTCGACCAGAACATCCTTCTGTCTCCATATCTTGGAGCTGTTCGTATTTGGTCTCTCCTTGATCGTATTCCTTTCGCTTTCGAGCCCGCATCGTTGATGAGTCTTGTGAAGCTCGCTCTTTTATCTGCTGCCTCGCAAGGAAAGTCTCCATTTCTGTTCGAAAGCGCTTTGCATCATCTCGAGCCTTCCCTTGAAAGACTGTGCGTTCAATTGTACTCAAAGCTTTCCACGCGACTCCTAACTCATGCATGATTTGCGTATTTAAAAGATTTGGGCGCAGAGCAACCAGTTTTTGCCTCTGTGTCGATACGAAGATGCTGTACGCATTTTCAGGCAGCCGTGGTGCACATGAATTCCCTCGGGCCATGTATTGTAATTCGCGAAAACGTTCGTAAGTCTTTTGAATATCCACGTCCATGTAGACCGGTGGTTCGTACGAATTCATTTCTCGATCATATCGCCGCTTGTCTTGCTTAGCCAGCTCATACCATTCATTCTTATCGGAATCACTTAACTTATTCCAAACCTTACTCATCTCCGAGCGGAAATTATTAATGGTTACCTTTAAAAGCGGGAAATTATCACGATTATAACGCACAAATAGCTGGAATCCTGACTTTGCCGGTTTAGGAGCAAAGGGATCCTTTAAAGGCGCCTTATAAAGCTCCGGAACATCCCCCAATTTTTGATGATAGTGAGCAGTATCCTCTTGGAAGCGAATTGTGTCCTTTGCAGCCAAATTTATCCAGATTTGTCGCTCGAGAACTGAAAGAGCTCTCCACTGCCTCGCAACTTCCTTTGAGACTAGCTGCGCATCAAGAGATGGGTTTTTAGCTACCACAACCGGTCGACGGCTTTTCCAAAAGCAAATGTAGGCAGTGTCTGGCTGTCGTGGTTGATTCGGCAGCTTCTTTCGCTTGGTCGAAAAGCTTTTATTGTTTTGTGCAGACTGCTAAGATACATGAGCTAATTGATGTTTCAATAACATCGCCACCTTTTTAAACTAAAGACTTACATTTCTTACGTGCATTAGGTGGGCTTCTGTGCAAAAACGTGCCTTGTCAAACTGTGCCAGCTCTACCCACGGCTTAAGCTCATTAGATGTTAAAGCCTTCCACTGCCGTCCTAATTCGGACGAAACCTGCTGCACAGTCCACGCAGGGTGCTTTGAAACAACGTCCTTTCGACGAATGCCTGAATAGTGCATGTACGCAGTCTTGTAACGGGCGGGCTCCGAGCGGTCGGTCATGAGATTAATTGTTGCATTTAAACTTTAGAAATACATAGACAATACATTTGACAATTTTTATTAAAATCTCATTGCCCAATGCAGGCGCACACGACGAAAGGCAAGAAGTAGGACCCCTCCTGCAATAACACTAGCGCCACCAACGCTCCATGCGTTTAGCGCGGCACCTAGTAGTATTACGCTCCAAGCATACTCGCTACCGACGTGGAGAAGCCATGTTGCGGCTAGCACTTCAGGATTATCAAACTGGAATCCGCGCGTGAGGAATAGCTGTTCTGCAAAGAATAATACGCCAGTGCCTGTGACATAGCCGCAAATCTGGAGCGAAATTTCGGCTCTGAACTTTCCGTGCTGTACAAGTAACAGTATCAGTAGCGCTACGAGCGTCATCGTTAGCAGGAAGTAGTGCATTACTACAAGATACGGCACTTTTTGAAGGCGGCATAGCGACAGATAAGTGCCCGCTTGCATAAAAGCCGTCACAATTGCGAAGAAGATGGCTGCAGGCTCGCCAAGCAGATACAAAGTGACGAGACTTGTCGTGGAGCGATGATACCACTTGACATCCGTCGATTTTCTCGTGCTGAAGAGGAAGGTAGGTTGTTTGGTCAGCACAGCACCAGCAACAGCGCAGAACAGGCCAATGTGAAACCTTCAGCTTTAGTTTTATAAAAAAATGTGGCCTAGAATACGATGACTATTTAAGCGATTGAACGGCAAAGATATAGACTGATAGACTTACCATTACGAATACAAGCAAAGGGCTAAAATATGTGACTGCAATGGCATTCGAAAAGTTTAGTGCTTCCAACACTAGCTTTGAAAGCGTCATTGAAATGCACCCCATCACACAACGAAGCAATAGAGGGCCATTATTATTTTTTCCTACGCGTGTCTTAGTCCCAGTCGAAGATATAGCCGCCTGATCGACAATAAGCCAAATAATCAACA